>NW_007236140.1:0-801 GCF_000164805.1 Carlito syrichta | reverse complement strand
GGTTTTACATGTCATCATTTGTGTAGTTTTGGAATGAGTTCTGTGTATTTCACGGATTTCGAGATGTCATGCAGATCCCCCAGTTTGTTTCTCCTACTTCGTTTAATCCCAATGGAAATTGCTATGATTTGAATTTCACAAGCTTCAGTAAACACAGGGCATACTCAAGTTTATGACAAAATAACTCATCAACCCACCATCTTTTCTCAGTTTATACACCTCTGCTACGACTCTGAACAAGCTATTACTTCTGGAAATAGGTTTAGTTTTTCTCTGAGTTTGCTAGAGAGTGTTTCATGTGCCATTTTGGTGTGAACATGGTGAAATTTAGGGTGTGCTTACACTATTACATAGTTTGTCATCTTTCGTGAGTATATTCTGATGCATGTACATGTCTGTGTTTATCTGTCTCTTTGGCAATTTTATGTGTTGAGTACAGAGAGTGAGACTGCCATTTTTTGTGAAGTTGTCTGAGTGTGATGTGTCTGAGTATTTGCAGCATAGTTTTGTACATGTATAGGTATTCATTTTCCATGCAACCTCTCATCTGTATGGCATGTGCTATTGATGTGTATGCACTTACCCCACAGGATTTTGCTTTATATGAAAGGCTGCATGGATCTGAGTAATTTTTGAGATCTGCAGAGATGATGAAAGTGTTAAAGACTAAACTTGTAACACATAGATGAGAGAGATCTTGTAGGCTTTTATGTAAACCGAGTTAGGAACTGGGAACAAAGAGGTGTTGAGAAGAGCTTATACGATTGCAATAGCTTCATGTGTGGTTAATGTGAACTAGGG
>NW_007236139.1:0-8281 GCF_000164805.1 Carlito syrichta | reverse complement strand
TGCATCTGTAAAGGCTCCCTGGTCCTATATGGTAAAAGTCACAATTTCTACAGATTAAGATGTGGGCATCTTTGAGTGGGAGGCTATATTCAACTTTCTACAACTAGCATAAATATAAATATACTAAAAAACAATGAAAAACATATGACCAGATAATCAGATATTAAAATATCTCATATTGGCTGCACTCTATATCATAGCATATTTCCAACACACACACACACACACACACACACACACACACACACACACACACACTCAAACTTTCCAAGCAGCTCATTAAACAACATATACATTGTGTCCACCCAGCCACACACACCTGGAAAAAACCAAAACAACCTATATTTTGGAACATTGACCAAGAAATAGACTGCGGTCCTCATTAGTATCTTGAAATAGCAGGCAACCAAGTTTTACTGATAGGTGGAATACTGGCTATATCATTTTAATTTAAATTCAACTAATTGAAATATTTAAGATGCAAGTATGATACGAGGTCAGCTCATATTTCCCATAAAGAAGAGAAAATCGTTTTTGGTATCCATAACCCAGAAAGGTACAGGCTGAAGCATGCAATGGAAAACCAGTAGAGTGTGCTTTTGCCAACAAGAAGGAGGCAAAGCCTGCAAGCTGATGTTCCCTCATGGAGCAAAAGTCTGAAAAAAGGTCCTAAAACTCTGGCCTCTAATAACTAACTGCCTTCTGAAACACACAGGAATTTTCACCCCATCATTCCCAACTATTCTCAGCATCCAATGCTCTCAGGTTCATATCTATAACTCCTCATCTCTTCATTTTCCATTCCCTATTGTCTTTTCCTCCTATATGCAGACATGTCCATTAACTCACCCTCAACCACTAAATCTTTACTTTTTAACTGCACAGCACATACATTTCTCAAATTTGTTTTTTCTTAACATGATTATTTCAACATCACTATCTCTAACTCACATGAGTAATCTGCTCTTGTAGAACCCTAGTTCACATTAACCACACATGAAGCTATTGCAATCGTATAAGCTCTTCTCAACACCTCTTTGTTCCCAGTTCCTAACTCGGTTTACATAAAAGCCTACAAGATCTCTCTCATCTATGTGTTACAAGTTTAGTCTTTAACACTTTCATCATCTCTGCAGATCTCAAAAATTACTCAGATCCATGCAGCCTTTCATATAAAGCAAAATCCTGTGGGGTAAGTGCATACACATCAATAGCACATGCCATACAGATGAGAGGTTGCATGGAAAATGAATACCTATACATGTACAAAACTATGCTGCAAATACTCAGACACATCACACTCAGACAACTTCACAAAAAATGGCAGTCTCACTCTCTGTACTCAACACATAAAATTGCCAAAGAGACAGATAAACACAGACATGTACATGCATCAGAATATACTCACGAAAGATGACAAACTATGTAATAGTGTAAGCACACCCTAAATTTCACCATGTTCACACCAAAATGGCACATGAAACACTCTCTAGCAACCTCAGAGAAAAACTAAACCTATTTCCAGAAGTAATAGCTTGTTCAGAGTCGTAGCAGAGGTGTATAAACTGAGAAAAGATGGTGGGTTGATGAGTTATTTTGTCATAAACTTGAGTATGCCCTGTGTTTACTGAAGCTTGTGAAATTCAAATCATAGCAATTTCCATTGGATTAAACGAAGTAGGAGAAACAAACTGGGGATCTGCATGACATCTCGAAATCCGTGAAATACACAGAACTCATTCCAAAACTACACAAATGATGACATGTAAAACCGTTGCAAATTGGTAGGGACAATTCTGAGATAGGTTGTGAGTATGGTGGATGGAGATAAAAAACTGTCACAGCCCTGTATGTGCAGGGAGCACTGACAAAGGTGACACAACAGACCAAGTCAAGTGACAGCTGTGCTAAGAGTCAGTAAGCATCCAAGAGAGGAGATGTGACCAGAGTTGACAGGCGCAGGCTAAACCCAGTCCGGATCTGACTGGAGGACCCTCCTGACACTCAGAATCGGTGAGTTCTCCTAAGACTGGGGAACAGCAGGACTCTGGCAACAAAGGCCAGAAGGGCAGAAGTCTGGAGATGACGCTGAAGGCAGGAGGTGCCATTCAGTGGATTCTTTCTGGCAAATTCTCATTTCAATAACAATAATAAGAACAAAGAACATGGGCACCTTCCCATGTAAGCCGGCAAGATTTGAAGTTTCTGATATTACAAAACAACACATGCCACCACAGGCAATTCAGTCACACTCGAGCACACCACTCCAACAAATATTTGGATAACAAGATTTTGAAAGTTTTAAGTCACTGAATCATAATATTCATGAGGAGAATGCCATGTGTGTTATTGTACGTAGTATTTTTTGAATGCCTCGCTAATGCAAAAAAAATTCATGGATCTGATTCTCCTTCTTTTTCCCAGAGATAGTAGTGAAAGACTCCCATAATCATGAGCGTTTCTTGGGCCAAGATGTCAAGAAGTCATCCGAAGACTCCAACTCCGACTACATGACCTGTGTCTCCTCTTGTGACATGCACATCTATAAAGGTATAGAGATAATGGAGCAGTGGGACAAGAATGCATGTCCAAAGGTGGGATAGAACGATGAACTAGAATTGGAATTAAGCTCTTTTGTTTCACAACTGACATCAATGACCCCTTCTTTCGAAGACTACCCAGGGTCTATGTTGCCACTGAATGAGCAGAATTGAACTATGTACACTTTACTATTTCCATTGGAAGAGACTCCTACATGACACAAATAGAAAAAATAAAACTTCAGGAGAAATGTAGAAGCACATTTTTAGAAGAGGTGTCTTGGGCAGGTGTGTGAAGTCTTCATTTGATAACTCCAGTACCATGTCCAGTTTAGGAGATCTTCAAAAAAGTTTTATTACTTTATTTATCTAGCTAGTTAGCATCCAATCCACTTAACTATATACTCCTATTTATATCTATACCACCGAATCTCTCTTTAACTCTTTCGATATAGAATTAATATAAACAAATAGGTTGATATACATATATCTTTCTCCATATGACATTATCAATATTATTTTTGCATAATTTCTCCAAAAGTAGAATTGTGCTAATGATATAATAAAACATTTAATAGTGATGACATATTGTCTTTTAAGCATGATTCACAATTTCCAATATTCTGTCTACATCGTCCAAAATATCACACATGGGAGACCCAGTCTTCTTGACACATCCTCTCCACACATAATTTTCACAACTTCTTTTTAACTTATGTTTTTGATGTTTGAATGGGAAAAATCACCTTAACTTCTGGGAAAGCAAGTCCCTTGTTGGGAATACTCCACGTATATATTTTTAAATGATTTTTCTAAATTTTCTGGAATATTATTCCCCAGAAATTCATTATGCTGAAGAGCATGCCCTTAGACATGTCTGATAATCCCAGATCAGTCTCAGACCTCAGAAAAGAATTTGTCCTCCTCAGAATACTTATCCTGTTGCTCCACTCCAAGAATGTTCTTTGATAATAAGTATAGGTGTGTAGACCAACTGTGAAATCTCAGCTGAGACAGGAGGGGCAACAAAGTTGCTCATCCCAACTCTTCCTGAGGTAACTTTATCTACTAAGTCGGGAAAGGGCTTCAGGCAGAGAAACTAGGACTGACGCCTCTGGGGAGGGAAAGTGTAGGATATATGCCTTCAAGAATAGGAAAATCTCCTCAGCATTAACTTTTTTTTTTCTGAGTTGGAGTCTCACTCTGTCGCCCAGACTGGAATGCAGTGGCCACTCCCGGCCACTGCAGCCTCGACCTGCTGGGCTCCAGCGATCCTTCCGCCTCAGTCTTCCAAGTAGCTGGAACTACAGGTGCGCACTACCACGCCTGGCTCATTTTTTGATTTATTGTAGAGATGAAGTCTTGCTTACCCAGTCGGGTTTTGAACCCGCGGGTTCAGGCAATCCACTGACCTTGGCCTCCCAAAGGTGCGGGATTACAGGCCGAGCCACCGAGCCCGGCCAGCATTAACTTCCAACATGAGAACACTGGGGCAGTTGTGTGGAGGTAGTGGGTAGTGCTGACAAACATATGGAAATATACTAGGAACCACCCTCCTTGGTTTGGCACAAATTCATAATTTATCCTCCTTTATACCAAGCATGGCCTTATTTCTCTTTCCTTTTACTCAATCTCTCATATATATGGCTCCAATCACAGCTTTTCCCTTCTCCAGTAGAATTACATAGATACACTCTTCCAACCTCATTCCTGCATATAATCAATCTCTGACTCATTCTGTTACATGGTAATCTCATAAATGCTTAACCTCCCTTCACCCAGACAATCTGTGTATCCTCTTTAGGCTAGACTAGACTAGAAAACCTTTATGTCCTCAAGAGAATGCACTTTCATACGTGGTTTTCCTCACCACATGTCACATCGTGCAAAATGCCTTCACTCCTTCCTAAAGCTGCAAAACTGGAGATCTCATATGCATTTCCTCTAAAACATACTTACTGTCTCATATTAGAACAACGTCAAACAAAGAACAAATACCTGTAAGTTCACGTGAATCATCACACTGCATAACACATACACACGCTCATCAACATCGCCTTTCACCAGTACCAGAAATACTCAGCAGGTATGTCCCAGGAAACACATACAACTTCTTGAAATGCACCGCCTACTCATTGCACAGACATCCCAGTACACGCCTCAAATAAGACCTACCATGTACAGAATTCAGAAATATCACACGTACATACATTTCCATTACACTTACCCCCATACAAGGGCATTCTCCTGGTCATCTTAATGCTTATAGACTTCACATGCACTATTCAAGTTTACGCTTGAAATTTTCTTTCATAGGTTATCATCGAGAAACCACTTATCCTTGGTTCTCTGCTATTCCTCAACCCCAGGACTTGGAGGAGGGCGAAACTATGTCCAGGAGCTCAGATAAATATTCTTCTTATACATACACAGAAGAATCATCAAAGTCCTCAGTAGACATGAAAGCAGAAAGGACCATGAAAATCTACTATACAGAGGTCCAATTTAAAAAGGGTGTGGCTTTTTTGGAGGAGGAGACAAAGCAAGTATTGGAGCCCCACCGAAAGAAGCTTAAATTTTAAAAAATGACCTGCCAGGAGAAGATTCAGGAAAAACCTTTTCTCTCTCATACATCAAGAATGGACCTCCTCACTGACAGTGAGTGGGGATCCGATAATAACACCAAGGAGGAATTAGAGGAGGTTGAGGGAAAAGCAGAGGCCCCAGCTTCAGAGGGTTGTTTCAGGGCCCAGACGTCCGAATGGTTGGTGGGCGTCGAGAGCGGCGTCAGGTGCATTGCCTGCTGTCGGGTCTTTACCAGCTTGGAGGTGCTAAGGAATCACGTGGAACATGGAGTCAGTCAGGGTTTCAGCTGTCAGGCCTTCCACCTCGCCTTCGACAGGATGAGGAAAAAAAGGCAGGAGACGGAGGAAGAAGAGAGGACATGGTGTCACTGTCAATAAGAAAACACATACAGCATGAGAACATTCTCATGCAATTAGAAAACATTCAACTACTAACAGAAACGGGGTCCACTCTTCCAAGATAAACCAAGGGTAATGAGAGTCACAGGCCCTCCAGCTGTATTCCCTAACCTAACACCAATCCCTGAGGCACAGGACAAGGCCCTGTCCCTGACGAAGGCTTGATATGATATGCATCAATCCTAGTCCTACCCTTTCCTGGGTGTGACTAGGAGGACACTGCTGAGGATCTTGAAGCACAGGAGAACTGACACAGAGTGGAATCTTTCTTTTCTTTTTCCTGTGGCCCATTTTCCATGGTGGTTACTTAGAACGAGGAGCAAAGTCTGTTTCCTCAAAGATGTCAAAGTAACCGAGAAGGGAGGAATGGAGGCTAGCCTGGTGTCCTGATTTCCTTTTATGTCAACATTTAAATGACTTGCCTTTTTGAGTCCCCCGTATTCTATTTTGAAAGTTTCCAGTTTTCATGTCTTGTTCTTTATTTTTGTTTCAATTTCGAATGCCTTGTTTTATGTGACAGTGGAGAAAAGTTAACAATCGACAAAACTGCAAAGGCTTTGTAAAGCCAGGCTCATAACACAATACATAGAGTGTCTCCTTTTTACTTAGGAGAATCTGTCTACCATTGGATACCCTGACAGTGGCTGAGCCCTCTTCCCTCCAATAAGGAAAGCTGTCTCACTTATTATTACATGTCCAGATTCACTTCTGTATATGAGTTTAGTGCAGATCATAACTTCTGTTTCATCTTTGTGGGTGATAACTTCAACTTCAGTCCACTTTCCAAAGCTTTTCCTATGCCTCTTTTGTTTTTTAATTTGAAAAATGTTTACTTTGTTAAATACTGAGCTAAGCCCTTCAACCGTTTTAAATTTCTTTGCCTGCTACCCAGCTCATAACCTGATCCATATGAATTCTAAGTACAGAGTGAGCGGTTGGCTATCTTATCTGACACCAATAGTCATGTAATCAGCATGTTTCTGTCCCTTTAATCATAGATAAGGAGTTCCCATAATTACTACTAGGCAATGGAGTTACTGAAATCTTTCCCATGGACTGGGATAACCATGAGTAGGGCACAAAGGACAGAGCAGAGCATGTTTTTTCATCCCTATTTCCCTCAAATTCTCCAGGGGTAATTGATGTGACTTTTCATTTGAATCAGAATTGTGGCAGGTAATTTAAAATATGAGCCTAGCCCATAAAAGTTGCTATGACTCTTTGGATGCATCTTGCACATGTGCCTCTCGAGTCCAGGACTTGGATACTCCAAATATTCTTCTTTTATTTTCAACTTTTAATGGACCTCATTTGAAGCTCAAGTATATTGAAGAATTACTTTTATAAGTCTTCTTATTAAACAAAACTCTATGCATATGAACTTTAATCTGCACCAACTGGTATGTTTCTTAAGGAACTGGAGGTAACTTCTAGTGTGTTCTGCAAAATTATGTATATCCTCATGGTTCACTGAATTTTGTTAATTGTACCAGAAATAAAACTCTTTACCTTTTACCAATTTCATTTTTGTCATCTCCTATCTATTCTTGTGTTCTATTTAATTACTCACAATTTATATATCAATTTCTTTAACCTAGATTTTCTCATTTGCCTATAAATGTGCGTATATGTTCTTCTTTGAGATTTAGAATCCTCTTTCAGGTTTATTGTCACTAATTTAAGGTAGAGTATAAAATACATTTTTTTAAAGTTTATTCCTTTCTACACCGGCAAGCACAGATTTACGAAAGTATGAACAACCATTTCTTTCATGTAATAAGAAAAAGACAGCCCCACTATCATTTTTTTTACATGTGAAAATTGATGCCACAGATTTATACAGTGTGTCTTTAAGTTTCAAATGAGTAGTATGCTTTTGTGTAAATCTTCCCTAATCTTGGAATAGAAATTTTTTAAACATTTGTTTCCTTAAACATAGGATGAATTAGAAAGTATTCACTTTTGTAATTTTTTTTGCATTTATAAAATTGAAAATTTAAAGAACTCATCAACATAGCAATCAGTAATTATAAATTAAATGGAACTTTATATCTTTAATTATACTCTGCAATTGAACATATGAAGTTTCTGCTGTCTTAACAGCTAATAAGCATGCACTAAAATACTAGCATTTTCTTGTACCTTAGAAAGACTATTCATATTTGAGTGAAGTACCACTACTAGGAAGTGGACTTGAGGATACAGGATGTAAGGCAAACAACAATAATTCCATCAAGGCATGGCCATGGTTTTGCTTATTTTATGTAGTTTGAAAGCAGAAAAAAGTTTTAAAAAGTTGTTTATTCTGAATTGATAGACATTAAGTTGATAGATAAATAAACAAGAGTCTCAATGACTCTACATACTTTAAGAGAATTATGCAGTTCTCACGAGAAGTCGGCATTCCCATCTGAGGGCAAATAAACTTGACATTTCAAGGCAACATTTTTAGTGTATGGTGTGTAACATGTAGAGTGATTCCAGAAAGTTGGGAATCATAGATCAATGTATTTTTAAACCCCATTTTTAATGTTTCTAGGCATCTTGAAACACTATTGTTTTGTTCTATAACATATTTTTTATTTTAAAATTGTGGGGTACAGTTAAGGGTTATAGTTATTGTATAACTATACAAATGTACATTCTTTAGGTATCTTTGTTGATGAGGTGTGCCCCCTTTTCCCCAGACAGATATTGACTACCATTAATCCCACCTCCCTTCCCCTCCCTGCCATGCCCCCATAGTTTACGCCACTG
>NW_007236138.1:0-398 GCF_000164805.1 Carlito syrichta | reverse complement strand
GGAGAACTGACACAGAGTGGAATCTTTCTTTTCTTTTTCCTGTGGCCCATTTTCCATGGTGGTTACTTAGAACGAGGAGCGAAGTCTGTTTCCTCAAAGATGTCAAAGTAACCGAGAAGGGAGGAATGGAGCCTAGTCTGGTGTCCTGATTTCATTTTATGTCAACATTTAAATGACTTGCCTTTTTGAGTCCACCGTATTCTATTTTGAAAGTTTCCAGTTTTCATGTCTTGTTCTTTATTTTTGTTTCAGTTTCGAAAGCCTTGTTTTATGTGACAGTGGAGAAAAGTTAACAGTCGACAAAACTGCAAAGGCTTTGTAAAGCCAGGCTCATAACCCAATACATAGAGTGTCTCCTTTTTACTTAGGAGAATCTGTCTACCGTTGGATACCCTGAC
>NW_007236137.1:7456-12074 GCF_000164805.1 Carlito syrichta | reverse complement strand
AACACTATCACTGAGGCAACCAAAATTGAGAAAGTCGGTCACTGGGGCAAAAATTACCAATGAGGATCTCCCATTGGTGCATACAATGCAAAGAAGGACCAATCACTTGACCACCTATATCAGAAGATCACAAGTCACTGGGGGCAGTCACCATGCAGGAGAACCAGTCACTGGGGCAACCTCACACAGGAGAACCAATCATGGGTACACCAATCATGAGAAGAGCCATCCTTTGGAGCACTCAACAGAGAAGAGAGCTATTTACTAGTGCAACTGATATGGATGAGGGCTAGTCATTGGGGCACCCATCACAGAAGAGACACAATCACTGGTGCACTTATCACAGAAAAAGGCAAATCAAATCAGAGCCAGGCACAAGGCATATGTTAAGAGACGGCACAATCACTGGAGTATCAACTAAAGAGAATAGTTACCTGGGCACACATTATGAGGACACCCAGTCTCTTAGGTACCTATCACAGAGGAGAACCAGTCATTGGGGCACCCATTAGAAGGAGGGTCTTTCTGGGGACACTCATTACAAAGGATAACCAGTCACAGGGGCATCAATCACAGAGGAGGCCCAGTCACTGGGGCATCCATCACAGAGAAGGACTAGTTTTGGGGGTACCAATCACTGGGAAACTAGTCACTGGGGCAACCATTATACTTGGTGGTCAGTCTCTGGGGCACCCATCACAGAGGAAGTCAGTCACTAGGTTACCCATAATAGATGAGGACCAGTCATTGGGTCACCAGATTACAGAGGACAGCCAGTCACTGCAACATCTTTCAGAGAGAAAGTCTGTCATGGGAGTACCCATCGCAGATGAGGACCTTTCATTGGGGCACTGATACAGAGGAAAGTCAGTCACTGGGGCACTAATTACAGAGGAGAGTCAGTCAGTGAGGCAGTAAACTCAGAGTAGGGACAATCACTGACACACCTATCAGAGTAGCTTCAGTCACTGGGACAGTCATCACAGAAGAAAGCCAGTCACTTGAGCACCCATAATAGAGGACGGCTGGTCACTGGGGCATCCATCTCAGAAGTGGGTTAGTCACATGGTACACCCTCATAGAAGCGAGCTAGTCACTTGGACACCGATTATATAGAAAACCCAGTCACTGGGCCATCTACCACAGGAAAGTCAGTTGAGAACAACACTGGGGCACCTATCACAGAGGAGGACCAGCCATTGGGCACCAAAATGAAGGAGGCCCAGTCACTGACACACCAATTACAGAGGAGGGCTAATACTGGGGCACCCATCATATGTGAAGGTTAGTCACTGAAGTACCAATCACAAAGGAGGCAGTCACTAGAGCACTGATTATATCAGAGACCTGGGCACTGGGGCACCCCCAAAAAAGGGAAAGTCAATAGGGCACCCATTATGGAGGAAGTCCAGTAAGTTGGAAACCCATCACAGAGGAGGCTTAGTCACTGGCTAATCCATATTGAGAAGAGTCAATCACTGGACACCAATCTCAGAGGAGATCTAGTTCCCGGCATGCCCACAATGAATGAGGGATAGTCACTGGGACACCGATTATGGAAGAGTGCCAGTTAAGGCAACAGAGGAGGGCTATTTGATGTGGCACCCAATTTGAAAGAGTGGTAGTTACTGGAGCAGCAATCACAAAGGAGGCCCAGGTAATGGAGATTATTATGAATAAGATCCAATTATGAGACTCCTTTCAGAGCTGAGGGCCAGTCATTGAGGCATCCAATAAGGAGGTGGCCCAGAACTGGGACTGCTGTTACTGAAGGGGACTGGTAGCTGGAGCACCCATTTTGGAAGAGTCTCCATTACTATTACATAAGTTACAAAAAAGGGTTAGTGACTGTGGTACCCATTACAAAAGAGGGCCAGTAACTAGGGCACCAGTTATACAGTAAGCCCAATAATTGGGAGACCAATGAAAGAGGATGTCTTCTCACTGGGGTAACAACTGTAAAAGAGGGTCAGCCATTGGAGTAACAATCTCAAAGGAGGCCACATCACAGGAACACCTGTAATGGAGGAGGACCAGTCCCTGGGAAACCCATAATGAAGGGGGCTTAGTTATTGGGACACCCATCACAGAGGAAGGCTAGTCACTAAGACACCTATTGTGGAGGAGGGGCAATCACAGGGGAACCAATCACGTAGGAGGACCAATCACAGGAGCACCCATAATGGAGAATCACTGATTATGTAGGAGACCTAGTCACAGGGGCAGCAATCACAGAGGAAATGCTAGTCACTGGTACTCCCATCACAGAGTAGAAGAAATCTTTTTCACAGAGGAAGGCCAATCATGGGTCACCATAAATAGAGGAAGTTCTGTCAATGGGGTATGTATCACAAGAGAGCCTGTCATGAAACACCTATCACAGAAGGGAGTCAATCACAGGGGCACCCATCACAGAAAAGTGCTAGTAACTGGGTTGCTAATTATGGAGTCCCAATTACAAAAATACCCATCACAGAGGCCAATCACTGGGGCACCCATTGTAATTTGGACTTCTATTGTAATAGAAGTCCCAATTACAAGAATACCCATCACAGACGTGGCAAGTCTCTGGGGTACCAAATATGGGGAAGGCTAGTCACATGAACAACCATTGCAGATAAGGCCCCATCACTCTGGTCCCCATCTCATAGTAGATCCAGTAACTGTGGCACCCATCACAGAGGAGTGTCAGTCACAAAGGAGGTTAAATCACTGGACCATCTATAGCAGAGGAGAGTCTGTCACTGGGAACCTTTAATGGAAGAAGGTTAGTAACTGTGGCACCAATCACAGAGTAGTTCTAGTCCCTGGAGCACACATTATGGAGAAGGCCCAGTGACTGAACACTCATAACAAAGAAGGGTCAGTAAATGGGTCACCAAATATGGCAGAGCTCAGTAAGTGGGACAGTCATGACTTTGGAGGACTAGTCATGAGGGATCTATTATGGGGAAGGACCATTCACTGGGCACCAGTTACAGAGAAGGCACAGTACAGGGACGCACATAATAGATGAAGGTCAGTCACTGTAGCACTGTATGGAAGAGGCATAGTCGCTGGGAACTCAGTCACCAAGTAAGGTCATTCACCGGGTCATAGATCACAGCATAGGGAGAGTCATAGGGGCACCTATTTTGTAGTAGTACCAGTCACTGGTCACGCATCACAGACGTGGGCAAAATCCAACACAGAAGACGGCTAGTAACTGAGACACTCATTATTGAAGAACCCCTTACTAGTAAGTGCAAAACCCATCAGAGGAGGGCTAGTCACTGGGGCAACAATTATGGATAAGCATCTCTCATTTGAAACCAATCAAAAAGGCCCAGTCACTGAGGTACCCATAATAAAGTAGGGAAAGTCACTGTGACACCAATTATGCATGCGGCCCAGCACTGGGACACCCATCAGAGAGGAGGGCTATGTCACTCAATTTGGAGGAGGACCATTCCCTGGGGACACCAATCACAACAGAGACAGAGTCATTGGAGCACCTTCAAAGAAAGGGTTAGTCACTGGTGCACCAATATGGAGTTGGCCTAGAAACAGGACACCAAGACAGAGAAGAACTAGCCACTGGGGCAACAATTTTGGAGGCTACCCACTTACTAGGACATCCATCAAAGAAAACGGTTAGTCACTGGAGTACCCATCACAAAGAAGAATCAGTCACTCGGAAACCTATTATGAAGGAGGTTTAGTAACTAGGAACACCCATCAAAGACAAGGCCAAGTCCCTGGAGCAATAATCAAAAAAGGAGGGCCAGTAACTGGGGAAAAAAAACAGTGAGGAGGCACAGTCACATAATAAAAGAGGTGTAATCAATTATACACACATTATGTAGCAGATATAGAGTAAAACTAGAAACTGGGACATTGATGACAGAGGAGGATCAGTCACTGGTACATCATACACATGGAAGTGTCAGTCATTTGGACACACATCACAGAGGAGGTAGAGTGACTGGGGCACCCAATACACAGGACATGTAGTCACTGGGGACCTCATCACAGAGGGGTGTATTCACTGGGCACCTATCAGATATGAGGGCTATTCATTGTGGCACCCAATTTTGAGGAAGACTAGTCACTAGAGAACAAGTCAGGAAGTTGACTAAGTCAGTGAATCACCTATAACGGAAGAGGCCACACACTGAGTCACCCTACACAAAGGAGGGCCAGGCAATGGGGCACTCATGATGCAGAAGGCCCCATCACAGAAAAAGACTGCTAAATGGAGCTCCCATCATAGATAAAGGAAAGTCACAGGGGAACCAATCACAGAGGAAGCACTGCCACTTTGGCACACATTATGGAGGAAGTCCAGTCACAGGAAAACCCAACAAAAGCAAATGCCAGTCACTAGGACACACATTATGGAGGAGGCCTAGAAAGTAGGTCACCCATCGCAGAAGAGGGCTTGACACTAGGGCAAAAATGTGAGGAAGGCCAGTCACAGTGGCACCCATTATTGAGGAGGCTGTGTTACTAGGACATCCATCACAGTGGATGACTAGATACTAAGGCATCCATTATGGAGGAGGATGTTTCACTGGGGCAAAAATCACTGTGGAAGCACAGTCACTGGGGCACCCATATGGGGGTCACTGTGGCATCC
>NW_007236137.1:5334-7436 GCF_000164805.1 Carlito syrichta | reverse complement strand
AAGAGACCCAGTCACTGGAACACCCATCACAGAGGAAGGCTAGTCACCTAGGCACACATCATAAAGAAGACTCAGTTACTGAGACACCCATTAGAAGGACAGCCAATCACTGAGTCAGAGGTAACAAAGGTCAGTCAATCAAGAGGCAACCATCACAGAGGAGACACAATCACTGGGGCAACAATCATAGTGGAGGGCTTGTTTCCAGTGCACCCATCACAATGAGGTCATCACTGGGTCACTGATTACAAAAGAGAGCCATTCACTTAGGAACCAAACATAGAGAAGGTCTAGTCAGTGAGACACCAGAACACAAAGGAGAGAGAATCACTGAAGCAGCTTTACAGTGGTAGACCAGTCACTGGGACAGTCATTTCAGAATAAGACCAATTATTGGGGCACCCATAACAAAAGTCGGCCAGTACTGGGCACCCTACACTGAGGAAGAGCTGTAACTGAAGCACTCATAATAGAAGAGGAACAGTCACTGAGTCATCTATAACAGAGGTGGGTTAGTCAGAGAAGCATCCCTTACAGTCACTGGGGCGCCCATAATAAAGGACGGCTTGTCACTGACCAATCCATTATGGAGGATGGCAGTTACTTGGATTCCCATAAGAGAGGAGGTCTAGACACTAGGGCACACCTAATGGATCAAGGACAGTCACTGGGGCACCAATCATTGATGAGCCCCTGCCACTGATGAACCCATAATGGAGGAGGGCTAGTCACTGGGGCACCAATATGTAGGAGACTCATTCACTGGGGCAGCAATCACAGAGGAGAAGTAGTCACTGTTGCACTGATCACAGAGGAGGATCAGTCACTGGGACATTTTTCAAAGAAATGTGTCATTCACTGGAGCACCCCTTAAAGAAGAATGTCAATCACTGGGGCACCCTTTATAGAGGAGGTCAAGTACCTGGGGCATGTATCACAGAGGAGAGCTAGTCATTGGGATACACATCACATGGAAAAGTTAGTCACTGGGACACCAATAATGGAGAAGGCATAGTTACTGGAACACTCATCACTAAGGAAAAACAATCACTGTGACACACAGTTTGGTGGAAGGTTAGTCAAGGAGGCACCAATCATAGAGGAAACCCTGTCAAAGAGCATCTATTATGAAGGGGACCCATTCGCTTGCACACCCATCACAGAAGAAGGCCAATCACTGGGTCACCAATTTTGGAAGCGGCCAAGTTACTAAGACATCCATCACAGAAAAGGGCTACTCACTGTAGTACACATCACAGAGATGGCCAGTCATTTGGACACCAATCACAGAGGAGGTCAAAACACAGGTGCACACATTATGGAGGAGGTTTTTTCACTGTGACTTCCATAACAAAAGAGGACTGGTGATTAGGGCACACATCATATATCAAGGCAAATCACTGAGGCATCAATAACTGACAAGGCCCATTCACTGGGGCACACAACATGGAGGAGGCCCACTTACAGGGACACACATCACACAAAATAGAACCAGTCACTGAGGAAATCATTATGGACGAGGTTCAATAATTGAGACACCAATCACAGAGGAAGTCTAGTCCATAAAGCACTCATTATGGAGGAGCCTAGTCAGTAGTGCACTGATCACAGAGAAGAACCAGTCACTGGGGCACCGATCTCAGTGGAGTTTCAGTATTGGGACACCCAAAATAGAGGAGAGTAAATCACAGGGTCTCACATAATCCTAGTTACTTAGGCACATCACAGAGGACAGACAGTCACTGGGACAAACATCTCATAGAAGTGCCAGTCACTGGAACACTCAATGTACTACTTACTGGGGAACCAATGCAGAGAAGTGATACTCATTGGGGACCATCACAAAGAACCAGCTACTGAGGCACCCATTCCAGAAGAGTGTGAAATACTGAGGCACCCATTCTAAAGGAGAGCAGGTCATTGAAGCACCCATCCAAGAGGAATGCTCATCTCTAGAAACCCATTGGAGGAGGGTCAGTTACTGGGGCGCTGATCATTGATGAGAACCAAGCAGTGAGGCACTCATTCCTCTAGAGTGCCAGTCACTGACACAACCATTCCAGAAAAAAAGCCTGCCACTGAGGCTCCTACTGGGAGGTGGG
>NW_007236137.1:1667-3104 GCF_000164805.1 Carlito syrichta | reverse complement strand
GGAGAGCCAGTGACTGAACAACACATCACCATGGAGTACCAGTCACTGGGTCACCAATTATAGAGAAGGCCCAAGAAGTGGAAAACCAATGACAGAGGACTGGGATATCCAGTATGGAGGAGGGCCAGTCCTGGGGCTCCAATCACAGAGGAGGACCAATAACTGGAACACCCCAAATGGAGGAGATTCAGTTATCGGGAGCCCCATTTTTAAGGAGGTGCAGTTACTTGGATGCCCAACAGAGAAGAGGGATAGAGACTAGGGCATCCATTATGGAAGCAGGTATGTCACTGGGGCACTAAGCACTGGAGAGTCCCAGTCATTGGTACACCCATAATACAGAAAAGCTAATCACTGGGGCACCTATTATCTAGGAGACCCAGTAACTGAAGTAGCATTCACAAATGAAAACTAGTCAAAGTGGCACCCATCACAGAAGAGGATCAGACAGTGGGTTATTTTTCACAGAGAAGGGCCCATCACTGGGGCACCGAAAACAGAGTAAGGCCAAACACTCACCACCCATTTTATATAAACCTCAATCATTAGTGCTTCTATCACAGAGGACATTCATTCATTGGAACACCCCTAAAAGAGGAAGGCCAGTCACTGGGGCACCAAAAACAGAAGAGAGGCATTCACTGGGAAATGATTATAAAGGAGGGCCAGTGACAGGAAAACCCAAAAGAGGCAGGCCAGTTATGAAAGAACTCCAACAGAGGAGGACTGGCCACTGGGACATCAATAACAGGGGGGCTGGTAAACATGATACTCATTACAGAGGAGTTGCAGTCACTGGAGGACCCATCAGGGAAGAGGGCTAGTCACTGAGATACCAACCATGGAGAAGACTTAGTTACTGACACACATCACAGAGGGGGCTATCCACTGGAACACCAATTTTGGAGGAGGGCCATTCACTGGATACCAATTATGGAGGAGGCCCCAAACCTGGGCAACCATCATAACATTCATTGGTTCATCCTTCTTGGTGGAGGCCCAGTTACAAGGATCCCCATCACAGAGGAGGTCTAATAACTGCATCACCCATTAGAGTGGATGACCAGTCATTGGATCGCCAATCACAGAGGAGACCCAGTCCCTGGGGAGTCATTGTGGAGAAGTTCAACTCCCTAGAACACACATCACAGAAAAGGGCGGTTACTGGGGCACCCATTTTGAAAGAGGTTCAGAAAATGTGGCACCCATCAGAACAGAGGGTTAGTCACCAGGGCATCCATTTTGGAGACAGCCCAGTTATGAGGATAACCATCACAAAAGAGGTCTAGTCACTACAGCATCCATTATATAAGATGGCCAACCATCAGTTTACCAGTCACAGAGGAGACCCAGTCACTGGAGCACTCATGACAGAGGAGAGTCAGACACTGAGGCACCCACAACAGTGAAGGGTTAGTCACTAGGGCATATATTATA
>NW_007236137.1:0-700 GCF_000164805.1 Carlito syrichta | reverse complement strand
GGCACACTTATTAGTGCACCCATACTGGAGGAGGACCAGTCACTGGCACACTGATCACAGAGGAGGACCAGTCCTGGCACTCCCATCAGAGAGGAGAGGCAGTCATAGGAACAACCATCACATATGAGGGTCAGTCACAAAGGTAAGAATAACAGAGGAGGGCTAGTCACTGGGACACCCATCAAAGAAGAGGACTTGTTACTATGGCACCAATGACAGAGGAAGGACTGTCAGTTTGGCACCAATAACAGAGGAGGGCCTGTCACTGGGCGACCAATCATGGAGAAGAGGCATTCACAAATTGCAGTCATGGAGATGGGGTATCCACAAGTTGCAGTGAAAGTCCAGTCACTGTGTCACCCATTACTGTCTGTGCCAGGGTAACCCAGAAAAAGGATCCAGTCATTGGGGTATCCATCACAGAGGAGAAACTGTCTATGGAATCCATTAAGAAGTTTTCAGGCTTCAGGTGGAGCTGCAGTCACAGAGGAGGACCAGTAACTGGGGCAGCCATCTCAGAGGAGGGTAAAATCAGTGTGTTGTCCATCACAGAGGAGGATCAGTTGCAAATGATTTTTTTGCAGAGGAGTGCCAGTCACTGAGACACTCATTATAGAGGATGCCCAGTCAATGGGACATCTATTACATAGAAGAGGTAGCCTCTAGGACAATCATCACAGAGGAGAATCATTCACTGTTT
>NW_007236136.1:0-916 GCF_000164805.1 Carlito syrichta | reverse complement strand
TAGGGAACCAAAGATAGAGGAGGTCCTGTCACTGGGACATCTATTATGGAGGAGAGTCAACCATAGGGACACCCATAAAAGAGGAGGGCTGTTTATTGGGACACCAATTATGAAGGAGGTTCAGTTACTGGCACACCCATCAAAGAGTGGGACTAGTTACTGGGGTACTTATTTCAGAGGAGTTCCAGCCACTGGGGCACCAATCAAAGAGGAGACAAAGTCAATGGAACACTTACCATGAAAGCAATCCAGTCACTGGAATACACATCATAAAGGAGGGTCAATCACAGGTGCACCCATAATGAAGGAGGTCCAGAAACTGGGGCACCCGTAATAGCAGAGGGCTACTCACGAGGGCACCCATTTTTCAGGAAACACAGTTATGAGGATCCCCCATCATAGATGAGTCTTAGGAACTATGACATCCACTTCAGAGGATGACCAGTCAATGGATCACAAATCACAGAGGCGATTCAGTCACAGGGGCTCTCATTATAGACGAGGCCCATTCAATGTGACACCCATCACAGATGAGGGCGAGTCACTGGCCACTCATTATATATAAAGGTCAGTCACTGAGGCAGGACTCACGGGGGGACCCAGAAACTGGGACACACAGTTTGGATGAGACCGAGACACGTAGACACTCATCACAAAGGAAGACTACTCAGAGGGCACCCAATATGAAGAAACCAAGTAAGTTGGATATTCATTAGAGAGAAGGGATAGTCACTGGGTAAAACATTATGGAGGACGATCAGTCACTGGGCATCAGTCACAGAGGAGGCACACTTATTAGTGCACCCATACTGGAGGAGGACCAGTCACTGGCACACTGATCACAGAGGAGGACCAGTCCTGGCACTCCCATCAGAGAGGAGAGGCAGTCATAGGAACAACCATCACATATGAGGGT
>NW_007236135.1:0-310 GCF_000164805.1 Carlito syrichta | reverse complement strand
GACCCATCACTGGGACACCAATCACAGGGGATTCCCGTCACTGGGGTAGACAATATGGAAAAGGCAACTCATGACACCAATCACAAAGGAGGATCAATCACTGGGGTAACGATTATAGAATTGGCCTAGTAAGTGGAACAACCATTACAGAGGAAAGCTAGTCAATGGGCGAAAACATTATGGAGGAGAGCCAGTCACTTGGCCCCAATCACAGAGGAGACATAGTCACTGGGTGACCAATAATGAAAGTAGGCCAGTCGCTGGAACATCAATCACAAAGGAAGGTCAGTCATTGTTGAAAACTTCACAG
>NW_007236134.1:0-844 GCF_000164805.1 Carlito syrichta | reverse complement strand
ATCAGTAACCAGTCCTCCTCTGTGATGGGCATCCAACTTACTGCCTCCTCAATAATGGGTTACACAGTGATTAGACTTTCTTTTGTGATGGTTGCCTGCTCATCCTGTGTGATTTTTGCTCCAGTGGTTGATCCTTCTCTGTAATGGGTGTGACAGTGACTTGTTTTTCTCCATGAATGGTGTTTCAGTGACTGACCTTCCTCTGTGATTAGTACCACAGTGATAAGTTCTCTTCTGTAATGGATGTCCCAGCTATTACCCCTCCTTTGTGAAACACACAATTGGGACTGCCCTTCCTCTGTTATTGATACCATGGTGAATGAGCTTCCTGTGTGATGGATGCCCCAGTGACTTCACGTCAACTGTGGCAGTGGTCCTTGTGACTATCCCTCCTCCATATTTGGTTCCCCCATGACTAGCCTACCTCTGTGATGGGTGACAACTGACTAGGTCTCTTTTAAAATGGGTTCCTCAGTGACTTCTCCTACTCTGTGAAGTTTTCAACAATGACTGATCTTCCTTTGTGATTGATATTCCAGCGACTGGCCTGCTTTCATTATTGGTCACCCAGTGACTATGTCTCCTCTGTGATTGGGGCCAAGTGACTGGCTCTCCTCCATAATGTTTTTGCCTATTGACTAGCTTTCCTCTGTAATGACTGTTCCATTACTAGGCCAATTCTATAATGGTTACCCCAGTTATTGATCCTCCTTTGTGATTGGTGTCATGAGTTGCCTCTTTCGTATTGTCTACCCCAGTGACGGGAATTCCCTGTGATTGGTGACCCAGTGATGGGTCATCATATATGATGGGTGCCACTGTGACTAGCCCTTCTTTTTGGTAG
>NW_007236133.1:0-818 GCF_000164805.1 Carlito syrichta | reverse complement strand
TTCTTTTTGTTCTCAGTAAGACTCCCGGAAGTTACCTGGCGACGAGGAAGTACAAACTCTTATATACCAATACTCATAAGCCCAAAAGGTCAGAAGGACCCTGAAATCCAAGATTGCTGGTTCCCCCTTAAGAATACGTCCTAAATATTTGGGAACACCTAATCCCAAGTTACGAATATCAATCTAAAATTCAGCAGTAATTTCTGGATTAGGAGGTAAACCTGAAGTCAGAAATTACAAGAAAAATGGCGAGATGATTCCTGGGGTTGTGGAATCTGGCCTTACAGCCTCCTGCAAAAAAAGCCGAGCAGATGGCCAGATTCTCTGTTACAATTAAGAAGAGGAGCAGCAGGTTCCTGGGAAGCAGTAATGACAGATTTGAGGTACGTATACAGGAATTAGTTCTGAAGAGTATGGGGACTGGGACTCCAAATTCCTGATTAGCATTTAGAAAATTCCTGTAGGATTCTAGGTATGAGAACTATCTTAAGCCAGGGAAAAATTAACAACTGCCCAGAAGTTTGCTGATCACATGGAAACTGATTATCCTTGTTCCACATTGGTAACATGAGTAGAAGCTTTCTTGGGACATAGTGTCCGAGATTCCTGTTTCGTTCTCAGAAGAACTAAGAGATGTTTCCCCGTTCCCTAGAAGTCCAGACACATGACTCCCCATAGAAAGACTGCAGAATTCTCCAGTGGACTTGTAAACCAAGCCCCGCGTGCCTTCCCAAAAATACCTTGTAAACATGGAGCAACATCTAAACTCAAACTCCTAATTCTGAATAGCTGAACTACAGAAGTTTCTGGAGTACAAA
>NW_007236132.1:0-905 GCF_000164805.1 Carlito syrichta | reverse complement strand
TTAGCAAAACACCGAGACATTTCCTGGTGATGTAGAATTCAAGTTGTTTGGATATCAGTAGTAAGAAACCCAGAAGTTTCTTAGGGAATTGGAATCCAAGGTTCCCGGTTCCCTTGTACAAAAACCCTGTGTATTTTTTCGTATTGAGGACTCGTGTAAAACAGATTTCTTATTCTTCCTTCACTAGAGGCCATGTAGTGTCCTGTATATGAGGACACCCTTTCCCCACATTCCTGTTTTGAAAACGCAATTCTTGTTTAGCCCTTAACAAGACGTCACGCAGATATTGTGATTGCGGAATCATGAAAAACAGATTCCTTATTTTTTCTTAGCAATAGGCAGCGAAGTTTCCTGTAATGACGACTATTAGCCATATTCCAGTGTCGAATCCCTGAATCTTGTTTAAATCTTGTTTAGCCCTTAACAAGGCACCCTGTAGTTTTTTGGGGATTGAGAACACGTGTAACCCAGATTCCTTATTCTTTTGTAGCAAAAGACCGTGTATTTGCCTGTACATGAGGACCCCATTTCCGAAGATTCATGCTTCAAAAACCCTGATTCAGATTTAGCCCTTAGCAAGATGCCCTGAAGTTTTTTCGGGACTGAGGACACGTGTAACCCAGATTCCTTATACTTTCTTAGCAATAGGCAGTCCAGTTTACTGTATTTGAGGGCTCCCACTACCTAGATTCCTACATTAAAAACCTGACTCATGGTTACCTCTTAGAAAGAGGCCCTGTGGATTTTTGGGCTGAGGACTCGTGCAACCAAAATTCCTTATTCTTCCTTTGCAAGAGGCCGTTTAGTTTCCTGTGTATGAGGACTCCCAATACCCAGATTCCTCCTTCATTCTCAGTAGGGCGACTGAGATATTTCCTGGTGACCTAGAATTCCAGCTGTTTGGA
>NW_007236131.1:0-980 GCF_000164805.1 Carlito syrichta | reverse complement strand
CAATACGACGTAACACTGAAGTCAGGGATTACATACAAAAAATCCGAGAGGATTAGTTGTGTCCTGGAATCTCACATCAGAGGTTCCAAGTATCAAAATGGACTTGTAGTGCCAGATTCTTGTTCACAACTACCAAGAGTACCAGAGTGTTGCTGGAATCCAGGAATTATTGATTCGTAATATCCACACAACAAATAGCTCTAAAACATAAAGGGTGCTTGAACCCCTGATTCGTGTTTAGCCCTTAGCAAGACGCGCTGCCGATTTTCGGGATTGAGGACTCATGTAATCCAGATTCCTTATTCATCCTTAGGAAGAGGCAGTGAAGTTTCTTGTATATGAGGACTGCCATTAACCAGATTCCTGCTTCATTCTTAGCAAAACACCGAGACATTTCCTGGTGATGTAGAATTCAAGTTGTTTGGATATCAGTAGTAAGAAACCCAGAAGTTTCTTATGGAATTGGAATCCAAGTTTCCCAGTTCCCTTGTACAAAAACCCTGTGTATTTTTTCGTATTGAGGACTCGTGTAAAACAGATTCCTTATTCTTCCTTCACCGTGTAGTGTCCTGTATATGAGGACACCCTTTCCCCACATTCCTGTTTTGAAAACGCAATTCTTGTTTAGCCCTTAACAAGACGTCACGCAGATATTGTGATTGCGGAATCATGAAAAACAGATTCCTTATTTTTTCTTAGCAATAGGCAGCGAAGTTTCCTGTAATGACGACTATTAGCCATATTCCAGTGTCGAATCCCTGAATCTTGTTTAAATCTTGTTTAGCCGTTAGCAAGTCACCCTGTAGTTTTTTGGGGATTGAGAACACATGTAACCCAGATTCCTTATTCTTTTGTAGCAAAAGACCGTGTATTTGCCTGTACATGAGGACCCCATTTCCGAAGATTCATGCTTCAAAAACCCTGATTCAGATTTAGCCCTTAGCAAGATGCCCTGAAGTTTTTTCGGGGACTGAGGACAC
>NW_007236130.1:0-800 GCF_000164805.1 Carlito syrichta | reverse complement strand
CATATTGGACATTGCTCTGAATAATATGGGTACCAGGACTCCCAGATTCCAGATTAGCATTTAGCTAGAGTCCTTGTCGATTCCTAAGTATGAGCACTGTCTTAAGCCAGTGATAAATTAGCAATTGGCCAGATGTTTACAAGTTACATGGAAACCGAGTTTCCTGGTTCCTCTTTAGTAACACGTGGAGAAACTTTCAAGGGACACAGTCACCCAGATTCCTATTTCATTGTAAGCAAAACGACGAGATGTTTCCTGTTGACCTGGAATCTCTGACTCTTGTATACCTATAGAAAGATGACAAGAATATGCCTGGGGACATGGATTCTAAGATTCCTGGTTCCCTCCCAAAAATAGCTCCTAAAAATTTGAACACCTAAACCCAAAATCACAATTCCGAACAGTGGAGCCACTGAAGTTTCTGAAATACGAGGTAACACTGAAGTCAGGAATTACATACAAAAAATCCGAGAGGATTAGTTGTGTCCTGGAATCTCACATCAGAGGTTCCAAGTATCAAAATGGACTTGTAGTGCCAGATTCTTGTTCACAACTACCAAGAGTACCAGAGTGTTGCTGGAATCCAGAAATTATTGATTCGTAATATCCACACAACAAATAGCGCTAAAACATGAAGGTGCTCGAACCCCTGATTCGTGTTTAGCCCTTAGCAAGACACGGTGCCGATTTTTGGGATTGAGGACTCATGTAATCCAGATTCCTTATTCATCCTTAGGAAGAGGCAGTGAAGTTTCTTGTATATGAGGACTGCCATTAACCAGATTCCTGCTTCATTCTTA
>NW_007236129.1:0-776 GCF_000164805.1 Carlito syrichta | reverse complement strand
CCCTTTAAGAATACATCTAAATATATGGGAACCCCTAATCCCATATTCTGAATACCAAAACAAATGTCCAGCAGTAGTTTCTGGACTACGAGGTAAACCTGAAGCCATTGGTCACATTAACAAATGGCAAGATGATCTCTTGATTGTGGAATCTGGCCTATCAGGACACTGTGAAACAAATGGACCAGTAGGCTGGATTCTCAGTTACAACTATCAAGAGGCACAGCACATTCCTGGGGATCAGTAATGCCCAATTAGTGGTATGCATATTGGACATTGCTCTGAATAATATGGGTACCAGGACTCCCAGATTCCAGATTAGCATTTAGCTAGAGTCCTTGTCGATTCCTAAGTATGAGCACTGTCTTAAGCCAGTGATAAATTAGCAATTGGCCAGATGTTTACAAGTTACATGGAAACCGAGTTTCCTGGTTCCTCTTTAGTAACACGTGGAGAAACTTTCAAGGGACACAGTCACCCAGATTCCTATTTCATTGTAAGCAAAACGACGAGATGTTTCCTGTTGACCTGGAATCTCTGACTCTTGTATACCTATAGAAAGATGACAAGAATATGCCTGGGGACATGGATTCTAAGATTCCTGGTTCCCTCCCAAAAATAGCTCCTAAAAATTTGAACACCTAAACCCAAAATCACAATTCCGAACAGTGGAGCCACTGAAGTTTCTGAAATACGAGGTAACACTGAAGTCAGGAATTACATACAAAAAATCCGAGAGGATTAGTTGTGTCCTGGAATCTCACATCAGAGGTTCG
>NW_007236128.1:0-4668 GCF_000164805.1 Carlito syrichta | reverse complement strand
CATCCCCTCATAGCTGCTGCCTTGTGTGTCATTCTCTGTGTCCAGAAAGATCACGTGGGATGGGGGATGACACTTTGGAGTTTGATGCTATTACGGGACCTAGCATTGTGGTCTGGCCAGAGGCATCATTTGTCTTAATTCTGTTTCTGAACAGTTTTGCATGGTCACTGTTGCTAAGCTGATTTCAGTTCGCCCTGGTGACCTCTCTGATTGGTGACCTGGGTGGGGCCAGGGAAGAGAAGGGGGAATGTTTTGTTGGTGGTAAGGAGTCTGGCCATGAGAGAGATGGGTCCACAGCACCAGCCGCCACTGTCCTGCCATGGAGGAGCAGGGGAGGCTTAGAAGGGAGAACGGAAGTGGAGGTTGGGACTTCTCTTGGTCCTGTCTGTACCACCAGCTCCTGCAGGCCTGGCCTCAGTTTTCTCATGAGGAGAATGAGCAGATCCCATAAATTCATGTCTTTGGCACATACTTAAGCAGTGTTGTAGATGGCCTGATGGGAGACAAGGCACACACGCATGAAGGAAGCATGTGCCAGTCCACTCGGTCGCCGTTTCCCAATGGCGGTGTCCCATGGGCCCCAGGAGGTGACTTTAGATAGAGGCTGAGGACCAGAGGCCTCTCCTGCCCCGCACAGGTCTGACAGTGTTGACCGTTTGCCCTGTTTGTCCCTCCCTCACTACATGAAGTTGATTCTGACCCTTTGTGAGCTGTGTAGAAGGAGGGGTTCGTTCTCTTTTTTCATGGAGGTAAAATTAACAGAACTTGAAAGTAACCATCTTAAAATGTACAATGGGGCTGGGTGCGGTGGCTCAGGCCTGCCATCCCAGCACTTTGGGAGGCTGAAGCAAGGGGATTGCCTGAGCTCAGGGCTCCGAGACCATCCCAGGCAACTTGGCAAGACCTCGTCTCTACAATAAATCAAAAAATAAGCTGAGTGGTAGCGAGTGCCTATAGGTCTGACTGAGGCAGAAAGATCGCCAGAGCCCAGCAGATTGAGGCTGCAGTGTCCATGAGCATGCCCTGTGCTCCAGCCTGGGTGAAGAGGAGATTCTGACTCAAAAAAAAAAGTACATGACTGGGCATAGTGGCTCAGCCTGCCATCCCAGCACTTTGTGTGGCTGAGGTGAGAGGACTGCCTGAACCCAGGGGTTTGAGACCAGCCTGGGCAACTTGGCAGGACCTTGTCTCTACAATTAAAAAAAAAGTTAGCCAGGCATAGTGATGAGCACTTGTAGTTCTAGCTACTCGGAAGGCTGAGGCAGGAGGATCGCCTGAACCCAGGAATCTACAGTAGCTGTGATCATGCCACTGTACTCCAGCTGGGCCACAGAGACTCCCACTCAAAATAAATGAATATATAAATAAAGTGCACACTTCAGGGGTATCCAGTACATTCCCACTGTCCCACCCCGGGCTAATCCTGAGACTTCTGGCCTTCATCGTGCCATCGGAAATCCCTCCCCTCCCTCAGCCCCTGTTGACCAAGACCCCGTCTCCTTGTGGATTTGCCTGTTCTAGGCATGTCACATAAATGGCTGCAGTCCACAACCTGGTGTGCCTGGTTCCTCCCCTTCTGCCTGTTTTTTCAGGGAGGGAAATCGACACTGTGTCTCCCTGCCCTCACCCAGGACGCCTCTGACACCAGACACCAGCCAGCTGTCCCTTAAGTTTCTTGCTGATCCTGCCTCCCTGGAAGACACGTCACATCCCATGGTGAAGAGCTCAGTCCACATGGTGGCCTGCTCCAGATGGTGGTCATGGGGCCCGGGTCTCCTGTCCCTGTGACCTATCAGCTGTAAATCAGAGGCTCCCCGGCCTCCTCCTTGGTCCCAGAATTCTGCGTGACTGGCTCCCAGAATTCAGGGAAACACCACACACAGCTACTCATTGGTTATAAAGGACTTGGGTAGAATGTGGGTAATGTGGTGCCAGGGTGAGGTCCCTGTGGATGGGCATGCCACCCTCCTGGCATGTGGGTGTGGTGGTCACCTGGGAAGCTCATCACACCTCCTTGTGCAAGAGTTTGCTTATTTTTTTTGGTTTTTGTGAGACAAGGTCTTATTGTTCAGGCTGGAGGGCAGGAGCATGCTCACGGCCACCACAGCCTCGACCTGCTGGGCTTAGGCGATCCTTCCACATCAGCCTTCCAAGTAGCTGCAACTACAGGCACACACCACCATGCCTGGCTAACTGTTTTTCTTTTTTCTTTTTTTTTTTTGTAGAGATGAGGTCTTGCCAAGTTTTCCAGGCTCTTCTTGAACCCCTGAGTGCAGGAAATACTCTCACCTCCATCGCCCAAAGTGCTGGGATGACAGGCATGAGCTACTGCACCTGGCTTGCACCTAACTAATTTAAAAAGAATTTGTGGAGATGGGGTCTTGACACGTTGCCCAATCTGGTCTTGAACTCTTGGGCTCAAGGAGTCCTCCTGCCTCAGCCTCCTGAGTAGCTGCGTCTACAGGTGTGTATTATTGCACCCAGCTGATTGTTAAAAATTTCTTGTGGAGACAGGGTCTTGCTATGTTATCCAGGCTAGTCTTAAACTCCTGGGTGGAAGTGATCCTGGCCTCAGCCTCCGGAATAGCTGAAACTACAGGTGCATGTTATCACACCTGGCTAATTTTTTAATTTATTGTAGAAAGGGGGGTCTTGCTATGTTGTCCAGGCTGGTCTTGAGCTCCTGGTCTCAAGTCATCCTCCCACCTTGGCCTCCCAAAGTGCTGGAATGGCAGGTGTAAGCCACTACTCCCCTCAATAGTTTGTACAGAGCTTAATCTCTGGCACTTTCCTGGATGTCAATGAGTGGGCTGGCAGTTCCTACCCTCTAATCGCTTGGTCATTCTGGCGACCAGCCCCAACCACCCCAAGGCTGTCCAGAGGCCTCACCATAGCACACCCCGTGAGCACCGGGGACAGATCATGTTGTATCCACCTGTTCACCTGTGGCAGGACCTCTGTCTCCCGCCATGAGCTGTTGTGAGCAGCACTGCCATGGAGGTTGGTGCCCGTGTTCCTGAACGTTCATTATTCCTTCTTTTGAGGACTTGGTCTCCTGGCCTTGAGGACTGGGTGTAGGGGTGCAGCCTGGCTCTATTGGACAAGGCAAGGGTATAGTGTCTCCTCCCTCCATCCGTGGGGTGTCCGTGGGACGGTGGCATCCACCCTCATCAGCTTTCCCCTCTCATCAGGACCCAGGATGAGCATGTGGTTCATTCCTCCTTGACAGAAGAGGACGCAGAATTTTCCAGAATGCAGGTCAAGCTGGAAACACCCAGACTGGCTCCGAAAACCTCGCTCTTGCATTCTGGTGCCTTCCAGAAACGGGCCTCTGAGGGCAAGCTGGGCTGGCTGGGTCTGTCTAGGTAATGTCGATGGACCTCCTGACTTGGAGACAGGATGCTGAGGACCACTCCGGGCATAAGGTGCGTCCTTTGGGTTACACAACCACTTTGGATACCACACAATAATGATTTCAATCTCTGCTGGGGTGACGAGCATTTCTAAAAACAGATACACATCTGAAGTCTCACGTTTCAAAACAGTTCAGTCATTGAATGACGCTCCACTGGGGTAAGGAACATCACTCTTGAATGGATGCTGTTGGGATTTCCTAGAACCCAGTCACTGCCTTCTTAATTGATTGAGATGGAATTCAGTACTCTTGGGGCTTTGAAGCCCACAATGCGGTATCCTTTAGTATCCGTGGGACTGGGCGACTCACAGTTGATTTGGGAACTTTTTCATCCCCTACAACAAACCCCATAACCATCCATGTTGTTCCCCATTTTTCTTGTCCCCCCCCAGCCCCTGCCTTCTCCCTCTATGGATTGGCTTGTTCTGGGGACTTCATGTACTTAGAGGCACATGGGGGGAGGCCATCTGGGTCTGACTTCTTTGACGTAGCATTGTGTTTTCTTAGTTTTTTGTTGAGTCGGAGTCTCCCTCTGTTGCCCAGGCTGCAGGGCAAGGGCATGCTCATGGCCACCACAGCCTCAACTTGCTGGGCTCTGGCAATCCTTCCACCTCAGCCTTCCAAGCGGGAACCACAGACGTGTGCCACCATGCCTGGTTAATTTTTTTTGATTTATTGTAGAGATTGGGTCTCGCCAAGTTGCCTAGGCTGGTCTTGAACCCGTGGGCTCAAGTTATCCACTCGCCTCGGCCTCCCAAAGTGCTGAGATGAGAGGCTGAACCACTGAGCCCAGCCCATATCTTGTTTTAATGTACATTTCTTCAGTAGCTGCTGTGTTGGACATCTTGTTATGTGCTCACTGGTCATCTATGTATTCTCTCGTAAAATGTCTTTTGCCCATGTTTTAATCGGATTGTTGTTTTATTATTATTATTATTTTTAACTGTTGAGTTTTGAGGTTCTTTAAACAGTCTAGACATGAATCTTTTGTGAAACACATGATGTGCAAAACATTCTTTCTCGCACTCTGTGGTTGTTTTCATCCTCTCAAGAGTGTTTTATCCTCTCAATGAGTTCTTGCCTGTCCTGAGAACCTGAATCTTTTCTTCTAAGAATTTTGTAGTTTCACTTGTTTGCATTTAAATCCAGGTTCCTTTTTTTTTTTTTTTTTTGAGTCAGCTTCTCACTCTGTCACTCAGGCTGAAGTGCATGGGGCACACTCATGGCCACTGCAGCCTCAACCTGCTGGGTTC
>NW_007236127.1:0-933 GCF_000164805.1 Carlito syrichta | reverse complement strand
CATTAAGTCAGATACTTAAGGCTGCTACCTAACTAGTTTGCTAATTAGTTGTCAGCTCATTATTCAGCTAGATAAATACTTAGCTAACTATTCAATTCAGGTAGTTAAGTCAGCTAGCTAACTAGTTAAGTCACCCAGTTAAGTCAGCTAACCAATTAGTTAAGTCAGCTAGCTAAGTCAGCTAGCCAAGTAGTTAAGTCAGCTAGCTAAGTCAGCTAGTTAAATCAGCTTTCTAATTTATTCAACTGGTTAAGACATCTAGCTATCTAGCTAGCTAAAGTTTTAAGTCAGCAGGTTGAATCAGGTTGTTAGCTCATTAACTAATGGGTTAAGTCAGCTGGTCGAGTCAGCTACCTAGCTAGCAGGAAACGGTTTGAGTCAGCTGGCTCAGTAGGCTAGCTAGCTAGATAGCAAACGAGTTAAGTCAGCTGGATGGTCAGCTAGCTAGCTAGATTGCTAACGAGTTAACTCAGCTGGATGAGCCAGCTAGCCAGCTCATTAGCTAAGGAGATAAGTCGGATGATTAAATCACCTAGCTAGCACGCTAGGTAACGATTTAGCTAACTAGTTTTCTAGTTGGTTAAGTCAGCTAGCTAGAAAGGAAGCTTACTATTAAGTCAGCTTGTTAGCTAGGTAGCTAGCTAGTTAGCTAACTATTTAATTCAGCTGGCTATCTATATAGCTAGCTAGTTAGCTAACTATTTATGTCAGCTGGCTAGCCAGGTAGCTGCCAGTTAAGTCAGCTACTTAAGTCAGCTTGCTAGAGCTGGCTAAATATGTAGTGAGCTATTTAAGTGTGTTGGCTAGGCAGCTGGATAGCTGGTTAATTTAGCTAGACAAGATAACTGGCTAGTCAATTGACAATGTATGTAGCTAGCTAGGTAAATCAGCTAGAGAGCTACCTGGCTAGCTAGTGATGTCAGCAAGTAAGTC
>NW_007236126.1:0-864 GCF_000164805.1 Carlito syrichta | reverse complement strand
TTAGCTACTGGTTGGCCAACTAGCTGGCCCAATAGTTAAGTCAGCTAACCAATCGCCCAACTAGTGGGCCAACTTGGCAGCCGACAATTTAGGTCAACAAAATATTTGGCTGACTAGTTAGGTCAGCTAACTATTCGACCAACTATTCAGCCGATAATTAGGTCACCAAACTAGCTAGCCAACTACTTAACCGAGCTAACTATGGGGCCAACTCCTCAGCCAACTAGTTGTCCAAGCTAAATAGTCGGCCGATTAGTCAGCCAGCTTGTTATGCCAGCTAACAGGTTGGCCGAGAAGTCAGCCAACCTGTTAACCCAGCTAAGTAGTCAGCCGGCTCATCTAAAAAGTTATGTCACCTAGCTAACTCGTTAACCAACTAGTTAAGTCAGTTATTTTACTCGTTTACCAACTAGTTAAAACAGTTATCTAACTAATTAACCAAATCGTTAATTCAGCTAGCTATCTCATAAGCTAACTAGTTATGTCAGCTAGCTAAGTGAGCCTGCTAACTAGCTAGCTGGTAATTCAGCTAGCTAAGTCATCTAGTTCACTAGTTAGCTAATTATTTAAGTTAGCTACTTAAGGCTTCTACCTAACTAGTTTGCTAATTAGTTAAGTCAGCTCATTATTCAGCTAGATAAATAGTTAGCTAACTATTTAATTCAGGTAGTTAAGTCAGCTAGCTAACTAGCTAAGTCACCCAGTTAAATCAGCTAACCAAATCGTTAATTCAGCTAGCTATCTCATAAGCTAACTAGCTATGTCAGCTAGCTAAGTGAGCCTGCTAACTAGCTAGCTAGGTAATTCAGCTAGCTAAGTCATCTAGCCCACTAGTTAGCTAATTATTAAGTCAGATACTTAAGG
>NW_007236125.1:0-677 GCF_000164805.1 Carlito syrichta | reverse complement strand
TACTTATAATTCTAGGAGCTCCAGTTGCCTGGGAAGGGACATGGTCACATATTCTTGACTATCCCCAGGAAATACCTAAGAGCTGAGTCCAGAGGTACCCAAGATAAAAATGGCTCCACCCAAGAAAAAAGTACTAACCTCCAAATTTGAAGACAAAACTATTTTCCAGCACCATGTGCTGTCATAGAAAAAGCTACCATCATGAATATTCCTCCATTCTGTCATGTGATGACAATGACAAAAATAGATTTTAATATTCTTTCTTTTATCTTATATTCACATTTTTATTACAAACTCTACTATCTAAGAATCAAGACTGACCCTTTGTGTGTTAAATAGCAGTTAAAGAAATTCGCTGTATGGGAAACAGACTTCTTCTATAAACTTTCTCTAACATTGCATATACTTTTATTTATTTTTAAATTAATCTAAATTTAAAAGGTAAAAGGTGAAAGGTAAGAAAGGTATATTGGTATAGTAAGGCCTCCATATTCTGGTCTATGGAATAGAAAATTTGACAAATAGAATAAAATTTTGCAGACACAGTAGCATGATTTGATTGAGGATTGTGTTGTGAGTATAGGTGTATATTAAACTTTGATAGTATTTCTAAGATTCTAGCCTCCTGAGAAACCTCACCTTGGAGTTTTGGTGCAGCTTCTTATAATTTTGACTGA
>NW_007236124.1:0-4720 GCF_000164805.1 Carlito syrichta | reverse complement strand
AAAAGATATCTGAACAAGCATGTTTATTGCAGCTCAAATTACATTTGAAAAGACCATGATACCAACCATGTGCACTTCAAAGCTGGAATGGATAAAATAAATGTGGAACATACACAAAATGGAATATTATGCATCCATGAAAAGTGACAGGTATAAGGATTTTGCAAAAAGCTTGATGGATATGAATTAGGTCATTCTCAGTGAATTATCACGGAAACAAAGAATAGAGTTCCATATGTTCTCCCTCATGAGCTGAACTTGATCAATTAGAGAGCATTAAGAAAGTGATTGGCAGTAGTAGAAAACTGTTTTGGGGTAGGGGTGGGATTGGCTGTGGAGTTATATTGCTAAGGGAGGGAGCGGCATACCTCACCATCCAGGGACCCTGCATAATGGATGTTTGAATATCTAACTGTGTATTGAACCCCCTATTGTGCAAAAATTAAAATAAAATAAATACATAAATAAAAACTATAAAACGTGCAACAGACTTTATTTCTTTTCTTCTATTTTTTAAAAGTTTTTAATCTAAAGATAGCTACAATCCAGGGTTGGGTATAGAAATGTTCATTTTGAAGGGATTGATTTCTAAGAGGGGCACACTACTCCCATTATAACTTCCTTTCCTATTAATACGTGAGCATCTATTGTACATTTGATTTCAACTTTGACACTACTACATTTCTCACATAAATGCTGAATGTTTTATTCTGCATAAATTGAAACATGTTGAGATTCCAGACGTGTATCATCCTAACTCAAATACACATTGAGGATCAGAGTACCTATGTGGCTATTCCGTAGACAGAATGCATAATAAATCCTAACAATTTCAGAAAAAAAAATGTATAATAATATAACATATCTTTGTCCTTTCTTAAAACTTTTGTACATATTCTTGGGACACGCTGTATTTAATGCTAGTGAATTTTAATTTAAACTTACAGATATGCAATCCCTACTCCAAAGTTTCCCCTACCTATTGGAAGGAAATATAAAATCACATTTCCCTTGTATTTTAAACCAATTTCTATTTTTCAAAGTGTATTTCCACTGAATCCCCGAGGATTTTCTCTACCGAAGACATAATGGTGTACTCTGCAACAATGTCTCAGATTAATCTGATACTTTTTATCAACAAGCCTTGAAAATCATGAAAACACACAAAAAGAGAACTTTGGGAGCCCTATGTTTATAAATCAAAATAACATGGAGATTTATAAAGAAGTATTTGGGCTCCTCATTCATATAAAAATTTAGATAATTGAAAATTCTAGAAAACTGACATTAATGTTAGTGAAGCATTATTCAAAACCTGAGAGACAAACGGCTCAAAGGCTGGAAAATAATATGAAAAACATGCAGAAGTGTCTAAACCAAAGAAAGTGATGAAATATTATTAGCTTGTGCTATGACCAAACTCCAACAAGTCTCTGTGACCATAGTAATAAAAGACTACATCGTGGGGAACCACCTCAGGGACCTCCCACTGTGGGAGCTCTTCTGTCCTCTCAATAACTTCTGCTTGAAAACAAAAGGACTACATTACCCAGTGGATTCTTGAAGGGCCACTTACCCCTGGAGACGTTTTTGGATAGGTGTGAACACCTTGCTTCCTTCAATTCTTGGGAATGAAAATCCCCCATGTCTTCCGCTTTTGTCAGAGCACTGTACATAAATCCTTGATACTTAAGGCTTGCTCAGTAGTCAAGGTCCCGCCCATTATGATGTCAAAGTTCTGAGGCTGATGTCATGAATGGCAATCTGATATGCTTGTTTTCCTGACTTTGCTTCCATCTTTTAATTGAAAACTTAGCCATTTAGGCAAACGAGTGATACAGGGAAAAAACCAATAAGTTAACATCATTCTTCTCAGACCTGGAAATTACAATAGGGAATTCATATGAAATTTAAGACAATCATGAAGAGCCTAAAGAATCCTTATCAAAAGATACAAAGCAGGAACTATCACTTTCTGCATTTGAAACTTTAGTATAAGTTTACAATAATCAAAACAGCCTGGTATTGGTACTGGAAAAGGTCCATCGGCTAATGGGTCAGGACAGAGAGTGAAATCTTCAAATTCTCACCCAACTCATCTTTGATAGAACCTCCAGCACCTACTGGGGGATGAAGAACATATTCAGTACATGTTGCTGTGAAAAGTCTGACTACGTGAACAAGATACAAACAGGACCCCTAACTATCACCATACACATTAACTCTAAATGGATCAAAGACCTAAACGTAAAACACCAAATTATAATCATCATAGAAACACAGGAGACACCTTTATGAAAACTTGTACCGGGAGCTACTCTCTTCAGATCCCTATGAAACATCACTGAACGTGAGGAGGGCTCACCTCACAGAGATTACCTGCACCAGAGAGAGATCCCCATTCCTGTTGAAGAGCCCCTGTACCCTAGTGAAGGCCTAACACCTGAAAAAGTGTCCTGCAACTTAAGGAAGAGTCCTGCAACTGAGGGGGAGCCGCTTCGCATGAGGGAAATCTCTTGGATCTGAGTTATAGTGCTGAGCTTGAGGTAAAATTCCTGCACCCCAGGGAGATCCTGTATATCTGAGGGAGAGCCCATGCACCTGAGGAACAGCCTAGACCCTGTTGAAGTGTCCCTGCACCTTACAGAATGTTCAGCAGTTGATGAGAACTCCTGCACCTGAAAAGAAAAATGCATCCAAGAAAGAGCCATGCATTTGAGATACAGCCCTGCAACTGAGGTGGAATCCAGAACTTGATGAAAACTGCTGCACCTAAAACGTACTCCTGCACATGAAGGAGAGTCCCACCACCTGACGGAGAGCCTCTGAACCTGCAGAAGAGCCCGGCAACTGAAGAAGAGCCCCTTTACCAGAAGAATGGCTCCTGCACATGAGGGAAAGACCTGCACATGATAAAAGAGTCCCTGCACTAAAAATGAGCATTGCATGTTAGGGAGAGTCCCTGAAATTGAGGAAGAGTCACTACACCTAAGACAGATTTCTTGCTTTTGCATCTGGTAAAGAGACCTTGTGTTCAAGGGAGAGCTTTTGCACATGAAAGGGTTTTCCTGCACCTAAGAAGAAGTTCCCACATCTGAGGAAGAACCACTAAACCAGAAGAGACTCTGCACATATAAGATCCCTTCACCCGAAGAAAACATCTGGACCTGAGGGAGAGTCTTGCACCTTAGAAACAGATCCCCTACAACTGAGGGTGGATCCAGCATCTGAGGAAGAGACCAGCATATGAAAAGAGCCCCTGCACTTGAAGGGAAGTTGGATATCTGAGGAAGAACCCCCAAAACTTGAGGAAGAGCCCAGTAGCTGATAATGAATCCCTGCATCTGAGTGTGATCTCTAGCAACTGAAGGAGATCTCCCACACCTGATAATGAGTCTCTACACTGAAGAAAGAGCCTTTCACCTGAGAGAAAGTTCTTGCAACTGAGAGTCTCTACACTTGATGAAGGCTTCCTGTACCTAAGAGAGACCCCTGCAACTAAGAAAGGGCACTGCACCAGATTAAGAACCTCTGTAAAACAGAAAGAGCATGAGAGTAAGATACTAAACTTGAGGTAAAGCTTTTGCACATGAAGTGGAGCCCCTGCCCCTGAGGAAGAGACCCCACTCTTGATAAAAGACCCCTGAACTTTAAGGGAGAGACCTGAATCTGAGAGAGGACCCCTACAGCTGAGGGCCCTGAGCCTGAGGAAAAGTCCCACTCCTGAGTAGGAGTCTTGCACTTGAGGGAGAAGCTGAACTTAAGAGAGAGCCCCTGCACACAAGGGAGAGCCCAGAACCTAAGAATGCTAAACCCAAGAAAGAGCTCCAACACCAGAGGGAGAGGTCCTGTACATAAGGGTGTGGTCCTACACGTGAGGGAGACACCTGAACCTTAGGAAGAATCTTGCACCTGAAGGAGAGAACCTGCACCTGACAGAGAGCCCAGATCCTGATGAAGAGTCCCTGTAATAAAAAGGAGTCCTGCAAATATGGGATAGTGCAGCACCTGAGGTACAGCCTGTCCTCTCATAAACAGCACTGTACCTTAGGAAGAGCCCAAAAGCTGAGGAACAGCCCTGCCCCTGACAACAATCCCAGCACTTAACAAAGAGTCCATGCACATGACAATGATCTCCTGCACTTAAGTAATGGTGATGATGCTCAGGGAGAACTATTGCGCCTCAGAGAGACTCCCCCTATCTGAGGAAGACCTATTGCATTTAGGGAAGAACCCAGCACCTGATGAAGAGACTCTGCATTTGGAGAAGGGTCCTGCACCTTTTGAAAAGCCCCCGTACTTGGAAGAGGCCTGGCCCCTGGGAAGTGCTCCTGAACCTGTGGAAAAACCCTCAACCTAAGGGACAGCCCTGCACCTGAAGAGGTGCCTTCAGACACATGATGAAGAGCCCATCTAAGAGAGAATCCCCACACCTGAGGGAGAACCCTGTACCTGAAAAAGAATTATGAATCTGAGAAAGAGTCTTGCACTAGAGATAGAGCCCTGGAGCCGAGAGTAAGCCCAGCACCTGATGAAGAGCCCCTGCAAATAGAGGGGGAGACTTACACCTGAAGTAGAGCTTCTATACCTCCACGAGAGCTGCTGCACCTGGAATGAGTCCAGCACCCGGTGAAAAGCCCCTACACCTCGGAAAAAAAAACTCTGGACCTAATGAAGGGACCCCATACTGACGAGTCCCTTCTCTTGGGGGAGATCCCTC
>NW_007236123.1:0-868 GCF_000164805.1 Carlito syrichta | reverse complement strand
AAATTTCAAAAGATCTGGAAGTGTAGTGACTGCTTTACATGTTATGAACAGACTGACTTATGATTTAACTTCAAAATACTCTATATTACTGCTGTTTCTTTTTTTTTTACATATAAAATTTTATTTTAAAGATGTAGGTTACAGTTCAGGGTTAGGTATACAAATGTTCATTATGTAGGTACCCTTGTTGGTGAGGTGTGCCCTTCCCTTCCCTGGCTGTTTCCCTCAACTGCCAATTCCACCCCCCCTCCTTAGCAGTTTCCCTATGTTCTCACTCATAAACTATGTTTCTTTTTAAATAAATATTAGACTTAGTGCCTCTTCATTATTGTCTTTTATTTCTACAAACATTTCTTTTTCTGTATTTGATAACTTGTTTCCACAATTTAAACAAATTTTAGTTTATTGACCTCAACAATACAATAGATGAAATTAACTCTGCAATCTTCTTAGTAAATGTTTCTTCATTTTAAAACAAGTATTTTTGGACATTCATTGATTTACATACTTGGCACTTTTTTAGACACATGAAGACACTTAGAATAAGACAGCAAATGTTTTAAATATTATGTGTCAACATTGAGTAAATTCACTCGGTTCTTTGGTAAAACTGTGCAAGAATATTTAGAGTGTAGATTAATAACTTATGAAAACTAAAAAATCAAATAACACATGAGAACTTTAAAATTGTAATTTTGTGCTAATATTTTATTTCTCATTGTATTCAGAATAACTTTAACCATGAATAGAATGCATGACTGGCTTAAATATCATTAGTTGAAGAAAAGTTTGAAGCAAGAGTTCAGAAGAAATAGCACAGCAATAGAAATGTTTTTCTCTGATTTCCATCATTAGCAGTTTTTTTTTT
>NW_007236122.1:0-895 GCF_000164805.1 Carlito syrichta | reverse complement strand
ATTTGTTCTTTCAACAGCGTTGGCTTAAAGTGGCTAACCCTTGTGTCTTGAGGCTGTCTGTCTTCTAAATTTTTGTTATACCACATAATTCTGGATTTTTTCACAAAGCATTTCAGGAGCTTCTTTTTCTCGCTCTCCAACTTTGAATTTCCTTATGACATACATTAGTATTATTAACTATTTATCTGCCATTCATAATATAAAAAATGGCTCTGTTTCCTTTTATTTATTCATATACTATTTATGAAGCAACATTTATTAAACTGCACTAGGTGCTGAACTAAACAAAATTGTCACTGCCTTTTTTGATCTTAGACTGTAGGAGGGAGAAAAACAAAAAAAAAATCAGCTTATAAATAAGAACTCTAAAGGTTGCTGTAGTGAAAATATCTGGATTCTGTGACAGACACTAATGGAAAAAAAAACATTTTAGACGGCATTGTCAAAGGAGAATTCAGTTTTAAAATTATCATGATTGCTATCTTTCAATTTATTTACTCAAATAGACATAAGTCCTGGTCCATTTGTTATGATGTAACAAATGTATTCAGATGATTATTTCAAGTGTTTTAAAAAATATTTATGTACAGTTTTTTAAAGTTTTTAGTTCAATTTTTCCCTTTTTGCTTTTCTCCTACACTTACCTTAACTTTGGCCACATTATTTCCTGTGCTTTCACAATATCTATCATTCATTTATCTATCATATGTTTAAAAAAATCATGTAATTTCGTGTATATTTATCTTGTTTAAAATACCTTGAGTAGGGCAACCCCCTCATGTCCCCTCCCACTGTGGGAGCTTTTCTGTCCTCTTTATAAATCCTGCTTTCTAAAAAACAAACAAACAAAACAAAAACAAAACCTTGAATAGATCACTCTAACTTAAATCACATA
>NW_007236121.1:0-809 GCF_000164805.1 Carlito syrichta | reverse complement strand
CCAGGAGCATTATCAGTTTTTAATTGTTTAGGAATACCCAGCTGTAAAAAAAAAGAGAGAATTAATGTTGAACTAAATCTTTATAGGCTCATCCATTTCTGAGTGAGGCTAAAATTACACGAGAAAATGTATCTACTGTCACATGTAGAAATGACAATTTCCCAAATCTTTGGAAATGAAATGAGTAACATACATTTACCACAAAACATTAGGGTTTAATCTGCAGGGATTAACTCTGGAGCGAAGGGAGTTATTAGAAGTAGGACACGAAGTACAATTTTTTATGATTTGTCTAGCCTTTCTCTTGAAATGTGAAACTGATGCCTTAAACCTGCAGCATTTTGGTGATGAATTTTATGGGATTGCTGAGCTTGATTGACTAAAGAACCTACAAGGAGAAGGCACATGACCAATTATGTCATGGCATCTGCTAATTGATTACCTTGATGTAGAGTTCCAGGAAATCCTGAGTGAAATCTAATATAACCTATGAAAAATGGTTGGTTTCTAAAAATTATTAGTTGATGTAATTGGATAAGTAAATCAAGAATAGTTGCCTTATTAACAGGAATGGTCGCTTTTTTAATATGAGACAACAGCCCTTTTATATAACAGGAATCAGTATAGAAAGACAATTTTCTCCTCTTAAATCAAGATGGTCACAAATAACAATCCCTCCCCTCCTGGCACCTCTTGCCAGAGGTCTTTTGGCACTGAGGTGCAAATATAAATTATCTGGATATATTTCTTCATGATACCTAGCTTATTCTTCTTTAATTTTCCTTATCCTAAGGGGGTAGAGGATCATC
>NW_007236120.1:0-1017 GCF_000164805.1 Carlito syrichta | reverse complement strand
TGGTCATCAATAATACATCCAAAGATTAGCTGGGCGTGGTGGTGCACGTCTGTGATTTCAGCCACTCAGGGATCCGAGGCAAGAGGATCACCTGAATGTGGAAGATGGAGTGCGCGGTGGCTGTGAGCATGCCCCTGGCCTCTGGCCTGGGTGACAAAGAGGGAGTCTGACTTCAAATAATAATAAACACTACCACCACCACCACCACAACCCCTAACACCCATAGCGAGGAGTCACCCTCAGGGATGGTAGAGGAAAAGTTGCTTTCCGGTCTGTTGTTCGTGGGATGTTTCAAAGGTGGCCACTAGGCATGTCGTTCCTGTGCCTTTGGCCACGTGCCCCAGAAGGCTGGCCTCCACCCTCCACACTCATGCCCCATGGCAAAGATGCATGTGAGCTCATGGAACAGAGGGACCCGAACAAGAGTGGCCATCGGGCACAGAGTGATCAAGGTGCAATGGCAATGCCGAGGGAAGTCCAGGTTATGGTCAGCCTGTCTGCCACCCTTGGGTGGGGGGAGCGCCTCTTACTCTCCCAATCACTCCATTGTCCTCTGCCCACACGGACCATTCCCTGGGGAGACATGGATGCCCATTGTGATTCATCTTTTTTTGTCACCACAGTCTCCGTCAGCCAGGATGGGGCATGGCAGCATGATTGTGGCCCCTGGGGCCTCAATCTGCGGGGTTCAGTCATTCCTCCCAAGTCCTGGTTTCTAATTCAGGGTAGGAGTCCCCAGGCATCAACAATTTAAGAAACATATTATCTGTCATTTGCCTTTCTTGAAAGATTAGAGAGGCTACCAGTTACCATAGCTTTTATACGTGAGTTTAAATGTATCAAGGAACCGTTCTGATTTTTTAGGTAAACTAAAACATATGGGAGAAGTAGCAGAACAACTTGAAAAAGAAAAATTATGATTAATAACATTTCTGACTTGTGATGAAAAAGGAGTGGGGACTCCTAAGAAAGAGGAATGATTAGTTAAAACAGTAATAAATTTAGCATCCCATGTAA
>NW_007236119.1:0-965 GCF_000164805.1 Carlito syrichta | reverse complement strand
CGAAAAGGTGCATGGCAGAATTTCAGTCCTTTAACTTCGCTTATACTTGATTTGTGTCCAATTATGTGGTCGATCTTAGAATATGTTCCATGTGGTGATGAGTAGAATGTGTATTCTGTGGTCTTTGGATGGAGTGTTCTGTAGGTATCAATTAAGTCCATTTGGTCCAAAGTTACATTGAGGTTCCGGATCTCCTTGCTGATTTTTTGTCCTGATGATCTGTCTAGGGTTGTGAGTGGGGTATTGAAGTCCCCAGTTATGATAGTGTTAGAGCCAATATCTTTCTTTAGTTTTCCAAGAAGCTGCTTTATGAAAGTTGGCGCACCTATGTTGGGTGCATATATATTTAGAATAGATATTTCTTGTTGATGGATTGAGCCTTTTATCATTATGTAGTGGCCTTCTGTATCTTTCTTGATTTTTAATAGTTTGAAGGGTATTTTGTCTGAAATTAAGATGGCTACTCCTGCTTTCTTTTGTATTCCGTTCGCCTGGAAGTTTGTTTCCCATCCTCTTACTTTGAGTCTGTGGATGTCCTTTCTAGTGAGGTGAGTCTCTTGAAGGCAATAGATTGTTGCCTGATGATATTTTATCCATTTTGCCAATCTATGTCTTTTCAGTGGTGCATTTAGTCCGTTCACATTTAGGCTAATAATTGAAATGCAAGAGTTGATCCCTGTCATAAGGTTCTTACAGAGTTGTTCCTGTTTATTTGTTGTCTTTCTTTGGGTTTTGGAGTTGGTTCATGTGTGTTTTTAATCTTTTGCCTGTACTCTTGTGAAGAATGCTGTTGTTCTTTTTTCTTTTTCTTCTGTGTTCAGTACTTTCTTAAGTGTTTCTTGTAGAGGTGGCCTGGTAGCGGCGTAGGTTCGTAGGGATTGGATGTCTGGAAAAGATTTCAATTCTCCCTCATTTATGAAGCTTAGTTTGGCTGGGTAGGTTATTCTTGGTTGAAATTGTTTCTG
>NW_007236118.1:0-793 GCF_000164805.1 Carlito syrichta | reverse complement strand
TCCATCCCAATAAAGCTTCAGGGTTTCTGCTAAGAGCTAAACACGAACTGTGTTTTTGAAGCATGAACTAGAGAAATGAAATCCCATATACACACAAATGCATTGACTTTTCCTAAGAAAGAATATGGAATGTTGGTGACAGGTTTTCTGAATCTCCAAAAAAAATTATATTGCGTATTCCTAAGATCTAAACAAGAATCAAGTTTTCAACGCATGTATCTGTGAATAGAAGTACTCATATACAGGTAACTGCATGGCTGTTAGAATCATGGATTCGAGGCATGAATATGGGTAATAGCAATCCTCATATACAGGAAACTACATGGCCATTTGCTAATAAAAGAGAAGAAATCTGTTTTCCATGGTTCCTCTCAAAAATTCTACATGACAACTTACTAAGGGCTAAAAAAGAATCAGGGTTTTGAAACAGGAATGAAGGGAAAGAGAATCCTCACATACAGGACACTACATGGCCTCCAACTAAGTACGAATAAATAATCATTGTTGTACACGCCCTCAATCAAAAAATTCCCAGTTTGTCTGATATGGGACAAACAAGAAACAGATCTTCAATCTCCCCAAATGTTTCAGAGCAATTTAACATTCGGATATTATGAATCGGTCATTTCAGTACTCCATCAACACTCTAGTCCTCTTAAAAGTTATAAATGGTAATGGGCACTCCAAGTCCGTTAGGTTCCTCAGAAAAACCAAGACCAGATTCCAGGACAAAAAGAATCGCCTTGCCATATTTGGATGTAACTCTGGTCTTAAGGTGAACCCTGTAACCCGA
>NW_007236117.1:0-1379 GCF_000164805.1 Carlito syrichta | reverse complement strand
CAAGTTGCCGATTTGTCGACTGACTAGTTAGCTGGGTTAACAAGTTGACTGAGTATTTGACCGACTAGTTAGCCTGATTAACTAGTTGGCAGACTAGTTAACTGGCCTAACTAGTCGGCAGACTAGTTACCAACAATTTAGCTGACCTAATTTGTTGACTGACCTAACTAGCTGGCCGGCTAGTTAGCTGACCTAACTTTTTGGATGACTAGTTGGCCAGTTTGTTAGCTAACTTAACTAGTTGGGCGGCTCTTCGGCCAAATGTTTAGCTGACTTATATAGTCAGCCGGCAAAGGTGCTGAGAGGTGAGCTGACTTAACTAGTCGGCCGGATGATGAGCTGACTTAGCTGTCTTAACTAGTCTGCCAGCGAGTGAGCCGACTGGTCAGCTGACTTAACTAGTCGGCCAGTGATTGAGAACACTGGTCAGCTGACTTAAATAGTCGGCCAGCAAGTGAGCCTACTCGTTAGCTGACTTAAGTAGTCAGCTGGCGAGTGAGCCAACTGGTCAGAAGACTTAACTAGTCAGCTGGTGAGTGAGTCGACCAGTGAGTTGCTTTAACTAGTGGGCCGGTGAGCGAACCAACTGGTGAGCTGACTTCTTGGCTGGTGAATGAACCAAATAGTTAGTTCACCTATTGGCTGGTGAGCAAGCTGACTAGTTAGTTGACCTGTTGACTGGCAAGCAAGCGGACTAGTTAACTAACCTGATGGCAAGTGAGCAAGCTGGATAGTTAGCTGATCAGCTAGCTGAGTTGCTAGGTGACTAGTTAGCTAAGTAACTAGTTGATTTGCAAGCTGTCTTAACTAGCTAGCTGACTAGCTAGCTGGCTACCTAGATGATATAACTAGCTAGCAAGCTAGGTGGCTAGCTGTCTAGCTAGCCGACTTACCTAGCTAGTTGTAAGGCAAGTGAGCTGGCTAACTGACTTAACTATCTAGCTGACTATCTTGCTGACTCGCTAGCTGACATAAATAGCTAATTGACAACCAAGTTGACTAGCTAGCTGACTTAACTAGCTATCTGAATAGTTAGCTGACATGCTAGATTACTTAACTAGCTAGCTGGCTAGCTAGATGACTTTACTCACTGACTAGCTAGTTGCCTGGCTTGCTGGCTAGCCAGCTGACTTAACTAGCTAGCTACCTGGCTGGATAGACGTCTAGCCAGCTGGCTTAACTAGATAGCTACCCAACTGGCCAGAGAGGCAGCCAGGTAGTTAGATAGTGGGCTGCTCAACTGGCTAGCCAGCCACCTTAAATAGCCACCAGGCTTGGTGGCCAGTCGGATAGCCAGCTGGCTTAACTAGACAGCCACCCTGCGGGTCAGCTGGCTAGCCAGTCAGCTTAACTAGCCAGCCACCTGGCTGGCCAGCTGG
>NW_007236116.1:0-961 GCF_000164805.1 Carlito syrichta | reverse complement strand
TGGCCAGCTGGCTACCCAGCCAGCTTAACTAGCCAGTCACCTACCTGGTCAGCATGCAAACCAGCCGGCTTAACGTGCCAGCCACATAGCCAGTCAGCCAGCTAGCCAGCTGACTTAACTCGCTGACTTAACTAGCTAGCCAGGGGACTAGCCAGCTGACTTAACAGGCTAGCTACCTAACTAACCAGCCAACTAGCCAGTGGACTTAGCTAGCTGACTTAAACAGCCAGCCAGCTGACTAGCCAGCTTACATGGCTAGTTAACCACCTAGCTAGCCAGCTGGCTAGCCAGCTGACTTTACTAGCTAGTTACCTAGCTAGCCAGCAGGCTAGCCAGTTGACTAAACTAGCTAGATACCTAGCTTGCCAACTGGCTAGACAGCTGACTTAACTAGTTGACTTAACTAGTTAGCCAGCTGGCAAGCCAGCTGATTAATTAGCTTGCTACCTAGCTTGCCAGCCCTCTAGCCAACTGAATTAACTAGCTGGCTTAACCAGCTAGCCAGGTGGCTAGCACACTGAATTAACTAGCTAGCAACCTAGCTAACCAACTGGGTAAACAGCTGACTTAACTTGTTAGCTAATAAGCTGGCCAGTTGACTTAACTTGTTAGGTAATGAGCTAGCCAAATGACTCAACTAGCTGACTAACAAGCTAGCCAGCTGACTAAACAGGCAGGGTAATGAGTTAGCCAGCTGACTCAACTAGCTGGCTAATGAGCTAGACAGCTGACTCATCTACTGCCTAACAGTCTAGCCAGATGACTCAACTAGCTGGCTAACAGGCTAGTCAGCTGACTCAACTAGCTGGTTAACGAGCTGGCCAGATGACTCAACTATATGACTCATCTAGCTAGCTAACAAGCTAGCCAGGTGACTTAACTAGCATGCCAGCTGGCTAGTCAGCTGATTTAAATAGCTAGCTACCTACCAAGCCAGCTTGCTAGCCAACTGAATTAACTA
>NW_007236115.1:0-704 GCF_000164805.1 Carlito syrichta | reverse complement strand
CGAGTTTCCAGGCAAATGGATCACAAAAGAAAGCAGAAGTCATGATTTAATATCAGACAAATAAACCGTTAAGCTATCAATAATTTAAAAAGATATGTAAGGAAATACATAATGATAAAACGTCCAATCCATCAACAAGAAATATTCATCCTAAACGTACGCAACCCACACAGGAGCACCAGCATTTATAAAGCAACTACTAAGTAAACTAAAAAAAGACATTGATTTTTAACACTATTATAGAAGGGGACTTGAATACCACACTAACAGCTCTAGATAGATATCATCAAGCAAAAGATAAACAAGGAGATCCAGAATCTCAACTTGACATTTAACCAAATGGTCTTAATAGATACCTACATAATATTCCAACCAACAATCATAAAACATACATTCTATTCACCACCACATGGAACATATTCTAAGACTGTTGACATCCTCAACCATAAATCAAGCATAAACAAATTCCACAAGGTTGAAATATTGCTGTGCACCTTCTCAGACCACAGTAGAATAAATATCAACAACAAAAACAATTCCCCAAAACCCTCAGCAATGCATACACTAAACAGCATAATGCAGAACAACTACTGGAACATTACTAAAATTAAAACAGAAATCAAAAGAGTCCTGGAAGCAAATGAAAATGAAGAAACACTTACTGAAACCTCTGAGATGCCATGAAATTAGTTCTAAGAGGGAAA
>NW_007236114.1:7765-8764 GCF_000164805.1 Carlito syrichta | reverse complement strand
AGTAAACTAAAAAAAGACATTGATTTTTAACACTATTATAGAAGGGGACTTGAATACCACATTAACAGCTCTAGATAGATATCATCAAGCAAAAGATAAACAAGGAGATCCAGAATCTCAACTTGACATTTAACCAAATGGTCTTAATAGATACCTACATAATATTCCAACCAACAATCATAAAACATACATTCTATTCACCACCACATGGAACATATTCCAAGACTGTTGAAGTCCTCAGCCATAAATCAAGCATAAGCAAATTTCACAAGGTTGAAATATTGCTGTGCACCTTCTCAGACCACAGTAGAATAAATATCAACAACAAAAACAATTCCCCAAAGCCCTCAGCAATGCATACACTAAACAGCATAATGCAGAACAACTACTGGGACATTGCCAAAATTAAAACAGAAATCAAAAGAGTCCTGGAAACAAATGAAAATGAAGAAACACTTACTGAAACCTCTGAGATGCCATGAAATTAGTTCTAAGAGGGAAATTTATATCTCTACGAGCACATATCAAGAAAATGGAAAGATCACAAGTTGACAGTCTAACAGATCATCTAAGGGAGGTGGAAAGAGAAGAACACCAAAACTCTAACTTTAAAAGAAGAGTCCTAGTCACCAAAATAAGAACCCAAATACTGGACATAGAAAACAAAAATATCAAGAAAACATCAACTAAACAAAAAGCTAGTTCTTTGAAAGAATTAACAAAATTGATGGATCTTAGCCAGATTGACCAAGGAGAAGAGAGAAAAAACCCAAATAAACACAATCAGAAATTTTTTAAAAAGGTCAAATCACAACTGACCATGAAGAAATACAAAAGATTATCATAGATTATTATGTACACCTGGATGAAAACAAACTTGATAACTTAAATGAAATGGAAAACTTCCTGACATCACACAATCTCCCCAAGTTGAAACAAGACAACATTGAGACACTAAATGGACCAATAGCAACCCATGAAATTGACTCTGTCATAAGA
>NW_007236114.1:0-6645 GCF_000164805.1 Carlito syrichta | reverse complement strand
CAGAGAAGGGCAAGACCTATACAATGAGAACTGCAAAACACTACTCAAAGAAAGCAAAAAAGATAAATAAATAAACAAATGGGAAAATATCCCATGCTCATGGATAGGAAGAATCAACATTGTTAAGATATCCCTCCTACCAAAGGCAATTTACTGAATCAATGCAATATTCATCAAATTACCAACATCATTCTTCTCAACCCTGGAAATGACAATACAGAAATTCATATGGAAACTTGAACTACCATGAATAGCCAAAACAATCCTTAGCAAAAGAAACAATGCAGGAAGTATGACACTTTCAGGCTTCAAACTTTACTATAAGGCAACAATAATGAAAACAGCCTGTTCTTGTACTGGTACAAGAACAGGCATACAGACCAATGGAAAAGGATAGAGATTTGGGAAGCAAAACCTCAATTTCTCAACCAATTCATCTTTGACAAAGCCTCCAACAACAAAGCCTGTATAAGTTCAGTAAAGATGTTTGCTTTTTTCATGTATCTTACAACTACAGTTGATTTAATCCACAGGTATGATTAAATGGAGGGCTGAAGGTACTTGTCTTTGTTGAAGCCAATGCTTTTGAAACCCAAACTTCTGTGGTTTGCTTCCTAGACCAGGATTACTCAACATTTCTGAAGTCATTCATATGATTGACTTTTGGCTAGTCCCCAGGGGACTTGCCTTGATTGCCTGCCTCGTGGCCTTTGATATTACCCAAAACAAACATGTTTGTGAGATCACAAAATTGTGCTATGTTTGCAGTATTCTTCATTTGTTTTTTGTTTGGTGTATCTTTATTTTTTTTTAAGGCATTACCTTTCAGTCAAAATTATAAGAAGCTGCACCAAAACTCCAAGGTGAGGTTCTCAGGTGGCTAGAATCTTAGAAATACTATCAAAGTTTATTATACACCTATACTCACAACACAATCCTCAATCAAATCATGCTACTGTGTCTGCAAAATTTTATTCTATTTGTCAATTTTCTATTCCATAGACCAGAATATGGAGGCCTTACTATACCAATATACCTTTCTTACCTTTCACCTTTTACCTTTTAAATTTAGATTAATTTAAAAATAAATAAAAGTATATGCAATGTTAGAGAAAGTTTATAGAAGAAGTCTGTTTCCCATACAGCGAATTTCTTTAACTGCTATTTAACACACAAAAGGTCAGTCTTGATTCTTAGATAGTAGAGTTTGTAATAAAAATGTGAATATAAGATAAAAGAAAGAATATTAAAATCTATTTTTGTCATTGTCATCACATGACAGAATGGAGGAATATTCATGATGGTAGCTTTTCCTATGACAGCACATGGTGCTGGAAAATAGTTTTGTCTTCAAATTTGGAGGTTAGTACTTTTTTCTTGGGTGGAGCCATTTTTATCTTTGGTACCTCTGGACTCAGCTCTTAGGTATTTCCTGGAGATAGTCAAGAATATGTGACCATGTCCCTTCCCAGGCAACTGGAGCTCCTAGAATTATAAGTATAATTAAAATTATAGAAGAAATGTTTTGTTACCAACTTACTGACAGTATTTTATTATTAGGTTGGAATGAAATTTAGTACAAAATATATTCTGCTTGATATGTTCTACCTGAGTAATTGTACCTTGTATTTACATAAACACTGACAATTATTTAACTTTTATAAGATAATGATGATCTTTATGCTTATAAATTAAAGTGCTTCCAAAGAATATTGTTTTAAGACCTGTGAAAAGTACAATAAATCCATGTCTTTTCTAGCAAGTGAAAGGGCATTTGATGCAACTAAAACTGTTTGTTTTGAAATATTAATCCAAAACACTTAAGGTAAGCTCTGTAATAATTGTCAAATCACATTTTGATAGTCTCTGTTAAACTCCATTTTATTAAAATGTTTAAACAATTTTTTTCTAATTGGTAGTTTTTAATTTGTTATTGTATCACTAGTAGGCTCCTTCTACTCTTCCTTATTCTAGAAAATGCAAAAATAATTTCCTCTGAATAGTATAAAATGTTTACATTTGAAAAATCTTTGAATTAAATATTTCGGTTACATGTTAACTTTATCTTGTATTTTTACATAGGATTGCACCTTAAATAAAAAATTAATCATGTTCTCCTATTCAGCTAATTTCTAGGTAATGGGGACACAGTGAACTTTGGAGAAGTAATTAAACTCTCTGTATGTCAATGACCTCCTTATAGAATTACCTCTCTCATACCATTGTTGTGAGAACTAACCTTTGGCTTATTAAGGTTTTTTTTTTTTTTGCTGTCATTTTATTTACTTTTAGTATCATATGTTGCAAAGTGTTAAACCAAAGAACAATAAAGGTAAAAATGTTTCCCAAGTCAACTTTTAAACTAAATATTGTATCTTAAATATTTTTCATTTTCATCTCCTTTGATGAATGCAAAATATCAATACTGAAATTAATGAAATAAAATATTTATTTAACTTCACATTATTGATAAAATAACAGATTTTTATGAGCTGCATGGTGTTAGAAGTAGTATAGATTTCGTTTTGAAAATATATAAGAAAAGAGTATTACCTTTAAATATCTTTCTTTGATAATGGAGATTGTTCCATTTCAAACTTCTTACCATAACTTCTAACATTGAAAAATTTTCCATCTACAAATGTATAGCATACTTTTTTGAGATCTTCCTTTTAATTTTCCTTTGCTTTGCTGCTTCTGGAAATCTGTTTGTCTGGTTTCCTACTAGAAAGCCGAGCAATAATTGCTCTGCTTCTTTGCCTATTTATTTCAGCAGTGTCATGGATGAGTCATGGAAAGAAAGAGATAAGGAGAAAAAAATAGGTGTGTGCTTTATTCTGTTGGTATCATATCTTCTCTGAATGTAGACAGACGTTCCCCTTCTTTCGAGATTTTTAGACTACTGTTGATCACGTTATTGATTGGAGACTGGGGTTAGTGAAATGGGAACATAAATAAAGAAACATATGGGAGATTTCCACGCTTTCTCAGTAACCTCTTTATTAATTTTTAAGATAGAACTACTGGACTTTTGCTGGAGTCATTGATCTCGTGATCTCACCACTGAACTTTGTGGATCAAATGACTTCAACATGAGAACTACCAATTGGCAAGAACTGGCAAACCCAATAATTTTTAAGTGATAAACTCAAAGATAGTATTTTTTCTATAATATGTAATCACATTTTTACTGGAGTCTTCAAATATCCATTCTATTTATTCCCTGCAGGTTTTATAGATGCACTTAGAGACAGAATAGTGTGAAATAAGTCTATCTTATCTGGAACCAGAACTTCATTACAAAAATTTTGAAAGTAAAAAATAATATTATTAAAACTTAATCTAGGCAACAGGTTCAACCCAGAAATCTCTTAGATATATAAACAGTCTACCTGAATAGCTCTCTTTTAACAGTTTTCTATATTCCTTATAGCTGTCTCCTATTTACATATCAATTTCTTGAAATTTTATTTTCATCCATACAATTTCACTGAGGCATTCATGAAAAGTTTTATTTAATTTCTGGTTTATTTTGGGATGGGGATTTAAACTTTTCTTCTTATTTTATTTTTGAGATGTGGGGTACAAGCCAGGATTATGTACACGAATAGTCTATGCTCAGGTGAAATTTGGGCCTCCCAATGGGTCCTCACTTTTCCTGGTATCCTTTGTTATGCCAAGTCCCCTCCCCCCTTTCTCTCTTCCCTGAAAAATTTTTGTATGATTGTCTTCCTCTGACTTTAGGGCATGACAAACAGATGATTTTCCACCTAACCTTCTTGCACGTCTTCTCAGGTGCCCAGAAGAATTTCCCTCTCCTTTTCACTCCAATATGAGCCATCTTCTATTTCTCACTCTATGCAATATTCCTACATGATTTTTATCCATTCCAATAGATTCAATTACCAGTTGAATCTTCATAACTCCAAAATTAACAACATCTACAATCAATAGTTTCCATTTCAATTTATTACAATATTTTAAATTATGAGCAGATATTTTGATATATTTAAAAATGTAACAATGAAAACAAACATTTTCCTATCTCGATATATAATTATTGTCCTCAAATATTATTTTTCTTGTTTTTCCTGACTTAATGAAAAGTACAACTGCTATTTACTAGACGACCAAGTCAGAAACCTAATTGTCATTTGAAGTTCCATGTTTTCTGACTTCCAATCCACATTCATAACATATATTTGACCTTTAGAATCCTTAACTTTTACATAGATTTCACTTTCTTTTTTTATTACTTAAAAAACTAGTAATGTTTCCCTGAGGAAATTTGCCATAATGTCTTCCAGAATAATTATAATAATCTTCTAAGTGATGTGTCCAACTAGGCCTTGATTTTTTCCACTCATTTCTCTTACTTAAGACAGAGTAATCCTTCTAAAAATAAGATATGACAAATTGCTGAGCAATCTTTATTAGTTATCCACTTTGTTTATGATAAGCAAATTTTTAACGGGGTTCACTCATTAAGCAATATCTCTTAATATCCACTTTAGCCTAAATTTTAAGTCATTTTTAATGCTTATCTGTGATTATTAATATTCCCCTATGAAATCAAAAGAAGTTGTTATTTTTGAGTCATTTATACTTTAAAAAATTCCAGAATAATGAAGGAAATATGTCATGAAATGTGATTTAGTGTTTAGTTTTAATATCAATTTTTCTATAAGTAGTCTATCTCTTCTGCCAAAGTTATTTTAGGAGTATCACCTATATTATATAACATAATTTTGCTACTCTAAATGTTTGTGCAATTCAGAAAAAAAATTGTATTACTCCTGAGTCATCAAAAGAATCTAAACTCCATAAAGACAATAATTATGTTTATATTATTTGCTGTTAATATCTTCATCACCAATTACAATGCCTGACAAATTTAATTGGAATGATAACAATAATAGATTAATTAATAGATTAATTAAAGAATGAATAATAGATTAATTAATAGATTAATGAATAAGGAGCAAGTATCAAAACCACACATGACAAGGGCAAAATATGTAATTCCTTCAATGGCAAACTTTTTCTTATTTGCAAAATAAAATATATATACATATAACATATGTAAATATATATATTTTTATATATATGGTTTTCTTTTGTTTCTTTTCTAGAAAGCAATGAAGACATGACAAGGCTGGAAGTATATTATATTACAGAAGAGTCCATAATATGCAAATTATAAATAACATCAATCCAGGAGGAATAGATAGCTTTCCAGATATAAAAACTTATAGCAATCATAAAACATTTCTAAATATGGATAATGTGAATGTAATGGTTATTAGGTACACATTTCAGATGGCTCCAGAGTTATTTTTTTCATACAGGTTTTAGTTGTTGAGAGTATCAAGTAATATAACAAGCAAAAAAGGAGCCAACTATTAGTGAGAACTTACTATATAAAGAGTATTGTCAAATAAAAGAGATATATAAACTTATATAGCAAGTTTATTTGTTAGATAATGTGGGATTATATGATAGGGTGATTCAGAGCATATTTTTAGCCAGGCTGCTTTAAATATAAACTTTGCAGTTTAGAGAACTGTTTCACCATGCTTGCTCAGAATTTTCCTATCATAACAATATAAACTACCTCATAGAGTTGTCTTAAATACTAAGTGAAGTTGATATATTCCGAATTCCTAGAACAATGCCTTCTTTAGTAGCAAGTACCATATATTTAGTAAGCAGTAAATATTTAGCAAGTAATACACATATGCAATTATTATTTCTAATTTACATGTGAGAAATATAAATTCACAGATGTTCGTTATCATTCCTAATGTCACATAGTTGGTAACAGCCAGTAACTTGAGAAGCCCAGCCTTAAATGTTTTTGTCTTTGATTCCAAAGCTCATGATCTTTTCCACAGTTCTATTTTTTATAAACAAATTCAAGAGTAGGTATGTCAACTCTTATTTATTAGGAAATTTTATGCCAGATATATTGAAAATGAAATGAAAGTGTGGGTTGGTCTAATAGATCTTTATTTAACCATTATCACCTTTAAAAATAATCAATATAGTATAAATCTTGTTTAATTTTAAATCTTACTGAACCCTACAACACAGCTTATTTTAAACCAAATCAAGGATGTCAAATTATTTCTACAAAATTTACCTTTTCAGTTATCCTTCAAAATAATAATTTTTAACATGGCCATGATAATGTTATAAAATATAAAATAATTAACAATAATTATTTAATACATATATCAAAATTTTAGTACTATATAACCATTTATTTCTACATTATTTATCAACAATTTGAAAAAAAATTTTGAAGACAAGAGTTCCAACACACTCTACTCTGTCATATCACATACAGCTTCCATTTACTGTGACTTCAATGCCACCCAAAGTAAATTATTTCCAAATCAATAAAGTAAAAGGCAGAGATAGTATAAAAATTGCCAATTTTATTTTTCTTTTTTCCATATTCTATTTCATGACACTACATTATTCTTGAAATATTTTTTAACATATCATAGGTAAAGATACATCTTTATGTAACCACTGATTTGCAATCTACCCTTATGAGTATGTCCATATTTAACTGAATTACTAAAATATTATTAAAACAACAGATTCAGCATCTTACTGACTGAAAGAGTTAAGAAGAGT
>NW_007236113.1:0-864 GCF_000164805.1 Carlito syrichta | reverse complement strand
TTTGCTAACTAGCTAAGTCAGCTGGTTAATCAGCTAGCTAACTATTTGGCTACCTAGTTATGTCAACTGATTAAGTCATCTGCCTAGCTACTTGGCTAAGTAGCTAATTCAGCTGGTTAAAGCATCTGCCTAGCTAGTTAGCTAATGAGTTAAGTCGGCTGGTTGAGTCAGTTGGCTAACTTGCCAGCTCACGAGTTAAGTCAGTTGGTTGAGTCAGCTGGCTAGTTAGCTAATCAGTTAAGTCAACTGGTTGAGTCAGCTGGCTAGCTAGTCAGCTAACGAGTAAAGTCAGCTGGTTGAGTCAGTTAGCTAGCTATTTAGCTAATGAGTTAAGTCAGCTGGTTGAGGCAGCTAGCTAGCTCATTAGCTAATGTGTTAATTCAGTTGATTAAGTGAACTAGCTATCACGGTAGCTAAGCAGTAAGCAGTTCGTTAGCTAGCAGGTTACTTCAGCTAGTTAGTTAGGTAACTATTTAAGTCAGCTGGTTATTAGGTAGCTAGCTAGATAGCTAACTATTTAAGTCAGCTGGCTAGATAGCTAGCTAGTTAGCTAACTATTTAAGTCAGCTGGCTAGCTAGGTATCTACTTAGTTAGCTAACTACTTAACTCAGATAGCTTGCTAGGTAGCTAGCTAGTTAAATTAGCTACTTAAGTCAGCTTTCTAGCTAGGTAACAAGCTATTTAAGTCAGCAAGTTAAGTCAGCTGGCTAGCTAGTTAAGTCAGCTGACTAGCCCGCTAGATATCTAGGAAGCTAGCTAGTTAATTCAGCTGTCTACCCAGCTCGTTAGTTCGTTAAGCTAGCTGGTGAGGACAGCTGGCTAGCCAGCTAGCATACATAGGTATTTAGCTAGCTAAGACAGCT
>NW_007236112.1:2880-7890 GCF_000164805.1 Carlito syrichta | reverse complement strand
TCCAGCTGGCTATCCAACTGTCTTGCCAGCCGGATGGCTATTTAGCTGGTTGGTTAGCCACATGGTCAGTCCACTAGCTAGCTAGCTGGCTGCATATCCAGCTAGCCAGCCAGGTGGGCTCACTCACTTTTCATCAGGTCAGCTAATTAGTCAGCTCACTCACCTGCAAACTAGTCAGCAAACTAGTCAGCTCACTCGGCAGTCAACAGGTCAACTAAATTGTTGGCTCACTCGCAGTCCAACAGGTAAACTAACTAGTTGACTTGCTCGCCAGCTGTCTAGTTAAATCTGCTCACCAGTCGGCTTGTTCGCTGACAGACTTGTTAAGGCAGCCCACACATCAGGTCACTCATGGCTGACTAGTTAAGTCAGCTCACCAGTTGGCTCATTCCCCAGCTGACTAGTTAACTCTTCTGACCATTCGGCTCACTTGCTAGCTGACTAAAATCAGCTGAGCAGTCAACTCACTTGCTGGCTGACTAGTTAAGTCAACTGACCAGTCGGCTCACACGCCAGCTGACTAGTTAAGTCAGCTCACCTGTAGGCTCACTCACCAACTGACAAGTTAAGTAAGCTAACCGGTCAGCAGGCTAGACGGCCAGCTATTTAAGTCAGCTAACCAATCGGCCAACTAGTAAAATACACAGCCGAATCTTTACCCGAACTAACTATGGGCCCAACTTGTCAACCAAAAATTTAACACAGCTAAGTAGTCGGCCGACTAGACAGCCGACTTGTTAAGCCTGCTAACAAGTCAACCAAGTAGTCAGCCAATGTGTCAAACCAGATAAGTAGTTATCCACATCGTCCGCCAACAATTTAAATCACCTAGTTAACTCAGTAGCCAACTAATTAAGACACAATAGTTAAGTAACCTGACCAGTCAGCTCACTCACAGACCGACTAGTTAATTCAGCTCACTTGAGGACTCACTTGCCGGCTGAAAGTTAAGTAAGCTAAACAGTTGGCCGACTAGCTGGCCAACTATTTAAGTCAGCTAACCAGTCGGCCAACTAGTCGACCAACTGGTCAGCTGACAAGCTAGGTCAGCCAACTTGGCCGACTAGCTAGGTCAGCTAAATAGTCGGCCATCTAGTCATCTGACGAGTTAGGTGAGCAAACTAACCAGTCAACTAGTTAACAGAACTAACTTGTGGGCCAACTCGTCAGTCAACTAATTAAGTCAGCTAACTAGTCGGCCGACTAGACGTCCGACTTGTTAAGCCAGCTAACAAGTCAGTAGAGTAGGCAGCCAACGTGTTAAACCAGATGAGAAATCATCCACATCATCCGCCAAGTTAAGTCACCTAGCTAACTCATTATCTAACTAATTAAGACATCTAGTTAGCTCGTTTTCCAAATAGTTAAAACAGTTAGCTAACTCGTTAACCAACACTTTTTGGCAGATAATTCATAAAGTCAGCTCACCTCTCAGCTCACTTGCCAGACGACTAGTTAAGTCAGCTAATTGGTCGGCCACCTAGCTGGCCAACTAGTGAAGTCAGCTAACCAATATGCCGACTAGTCAGCCAACTTGCCAGCCAACAAGTTAGCTCAGCTAGCTACTCGCTGACAAGTTAGGCCAGCTAACTAGTCGACCTACTAATTGGCCAGCTAGTTATTTCAGCACACCAGCCATCCATCTAGTTAACACAGCTGGCCAACTCATCAGCCAACACTATAAGTTGCCTAGCTAACTCGTTAAACATCTAGTGAAATCAACTAGTCAACTCGTTTACCAACTAGATAAAAGTGGTAGCTAACTCATTAACCAACTCCTTAAGTCGGCTAGATATCTCGTTAGCCAACTAGTTAAGTCAGTTAGCTGTCAGCTAGCTAACCAGCTAACTAGCTAAGTCAGCTAGCTAAGTCAGCTAGCTCACTAGTTAGCTAACTTATTAAGTCAGATAATTAAGTCTGTTAGCTAACTAGTTAGCTAATTAGTTAAGTCAGCTCGTTATTCAGCTAGTTTATTGTTAGTTAACTATTTAATGCAGGTAGTTACGTCAACTAGCTAACTAGTTAAGTCGACCAGTTAAATCAGCTACCTAAGTAGTTAATTCACCTACCTAATTTAGCTATTTAAGTCAGGTTTCTAAATTAGTCAGTTGGTTAAGACAGTTAGCTAGCTAGTTAGCTACTGGGTTAAGTCAGCAGGTTGAGTCAGGTAGTTAGTTAGTTAACTAACTTGTTATGACAACTGGTTGAGTCAGCTAGCTATCTAGTTAGCAAATGGGTCGAGTCAGCTGGTTGAGTAGGCTAGCTAGCTAGTTAGCTAACAATTTAAGTCAGATGGAAGAGTCAGCTAGCTAGCTAGTTAGCTAACAAGGTACGTCAGCAGCTATTTAAGTGAGTTTGTTTGCTAGGTAACTAGCTAGTTAGCTTACTGTTTAACTCAGCTGGCTAGTGAGGTAGCGAGTTAGTTAGCTAACTATATAGGTCAACTGTCTAGCTAGTAGCTAGCTAGTTAATTCAGCTAATTAAGTCAGCTGGCTAGCCAGGTGACTAGCCAGGTAGGGAGGTAGTTAAGTCAGTTGGCTAGCTCACTGGATAGTTGGTTAATTCAGCAAGTTAAGAGAGCTGGCTAGGCAACTGGCAAGGTAGTTAGCTAGCTAGTTAAATCAGCTAGGTAGTTACTTGGCTAGCAACTGATGTCATCAATTTAAGTCAGCTGGCTAGCCAACTGGCTAGCTAGTTAAGTCAGCTAGTTCAGTCAGCTGTCTAGCCAGCTGGTTAGGTACGAAGCTAACTAGATAAGTCAGCTTGCAAGCCAGCAGGCTAGCTGTTCAAGTCAGCTAGTAAAGTCATCTGACTAGCCTGATGGCTAAGTAGGTAGCTACCTAGTTAAGTGAGCTGGCAACCCAGCTTGATAGCTTAAGTCAGATAGGTATGTCAGTTGACTAGACAGCTTGCTAGATAGGTTGCCAGCTAGTTAATTCAGCTGGCTAGCCAGATGACTAGCTTGTGAAATCAGCTAATTAAGTCAGTTGGAAACAAGCAGGCTAACTAGTTAAGTCAGCTCATTAAGTCTGTTGGCTATCCAAATGATTAATTAATTAAAAAGCTAGTTAAGGCAGGTGGCTATCCATCAGTCTAGCTAGTTATTTCAGCTAGTTAATTCAGCTGGTTAGCTAGGAAGCTAGCTATTTAAGTCAGCTAGTTATGTCAGCTACCTAGCTAGTTAAGTCAGCTAGTTAATTCAGCTGGCTAGCTAGATAGCTACCTAGGTAGAGAGCTTGTAAAGCCAGTTAGTTAAGCCAGCTGGAGTGCTAGGTAGCTAGCTGGTTAAGTCAGCTAGTTAAGTCAGCTTGCTATCTAGTCCATTCAGCGAATTAAGTCGGCTGGCTAGCCAGTAGCCTCTCTGTGTAGCTTGCTTGTTAAGTCTGCTGGCTAGCCAATTAACTAGCTAGTTAAGTAATCTAGTTAAATCAGATCATTAGCCAGCTGGTTACATAGGTAGCTAGGTAGTTAAGTCAGCTGGCAAGCCAGTGGTCTAGGTAGGGAGTTAGCTAGTTAACTCAGCTGTCTATTCAGCTGGCTAGCCAGGTAGCTAGGCAGTTAGGTCAGCCTACTAGCCAGCTAGCTAGCTACTTAATCATCTAGTTAAGTCAGCTGGCTAGCTAGGTAGCAAGATAGTTAAGTCAACTGTCTAGTCCACTGGCTTTCTAGTAAAGCAACCTAGTTAAGTCAGCTGGGTATCCAGCTGGCTAGCTATGTAGCTTGTTACTTAAGTCAGTTCGCAAGTCAGCTGGCTAGCTAAATAAATCACCTAGTTAAGTCATCTTCCTAGCCAGCTGGATAGCTATATAGCAACTAGTTAATTCAGCTGTCAGGCAAGCAGGACAGCTATTTAACTTAGCTAGTTAATTCAGTTGGCTAGCCAGCTGGCTAGCTAGGTAGAGAGCTTGGTATGTCAGTTGGCTAGACAGCTGGTTAGCTAATTAAGTCAGCTACTTAGGTCTGCTGACTAGACTGCTAGCTAGCTAGGTTGAGAGATAGTTAAGTTAGCTGTGTAGCCAGCTGGTTAACTACTTAAATCTGCTAGTTTTGCCAGCTGGCTAACTGGTTAAGTCAACTAGTTAATACAGCTGGCTAGCCACCTGGGTAGCTAGGTAACAAGCTAGTTAAGTCTACTGGCTAGCCAGCTGGCTAGTTATTTAAGTCATCTAGTTAAGTCATCAGGCTTCCCAACTGGCTAGCTATGTAGCTAGCTAGATAAGTCAGCTGGTTAGCCAGCTGGCTAGTTAGGTTATGTCACCTAGTTAATTCAGCTTGCTTTCAACCTGATTAGGTAGGTAGCTAGGTAGTTAATACAGCAGGCAAATCAATGGTATATGTCGGTGGCTATCTAGTTAAGTCAGCTGGCTAGCCAACTTGCTAACGAGTTTTGTCAGTTAGTTAAGCAAACTAGCTAGCCGTTAGCCAACCAGGTAGCAAGCTAATTATGTCAGCTGATCTAATATATCAGCTGACAAGTTGGCTTATTAGTCGGCCGATTGGTTAGCTGACTTAACTAGTTGGCACCCTAGTAGGCTGACCAGTTGGTTCAGCAAACCAGCATGCCAACTATTAACCAAGTTAACTAGTGAACCAACTTGTCAGTAAACTAGATGACCCAGCAAACTAATCAGCTGACTAATCAGCCTACTTGTTAAGCCATCTGGTTTTTAAGGAAACTAACTAGTTATATCAGCTAGTTAACTTAGTTGTTTAGCTAGTTAATCAACTTGTTAAGTCAGCTGGCTTGCCAGCTGCCTAGCTAAGTAGCTAGCTAGTTAAGTCAGCTGCCTAGTCAACTGGTTACCTAGGTAGCTTGGTTGTTAAGTCAGCTGGCAAACCAGCAGGATACATAGGTAGCTAGCTAATTAAGTCAGTTGGCTAGCCTCCTGGCTAGCTACGTATGTCAGCTAGTTAAGTAAGCTGGCTAGCCAGCTGACTAACTTGTTAAATCAGATAGTTGAGTAAGCTGCCTAGCCAGCTGGCTAGCTGGTTAAGTCAGCTAGTTAATTC
>NW_007236112.1:1992-2860 GCF_000164805.1 Carlito syrichta | reverse complement strand
GCGAATTAAGTCAGCTGGCTAGCCAGTTGCCTCTCTGTGTAGCTAGCTAGTTAAGTCTGCTGGCTAGCCAATTAACTAACTAGTTAAGTAATCTAGTTAAATCAGATCATTAGCCAGTTGGTTACATAGGTAGCTAGGTAGTTAAGTCAGCTGGCAAGCCAGTGGTCTAGGTAGGGAGTTAGCTAGTTAACTCAGCTGTCTATTCAGCTGGATAGCCAAGTAGCTAGGCACTTAGGTCAGCCTACTTGCCAGCTAGCTACTTAATCATCTTGTTAAGTCAGCTGGCTAGACAGCTGGCTATCTAGGTAGCGAGATAGTTAAGTCAACTGTCTAGTCCACTGGCTTTCTAGTAAAGCAACCTAGTTAAGTCAGCTGGGTATCCAGCTGGCTAGCTATGTAGCTTGTTACTTAAGTCAGTTCGCAAGTCAGCTGGCTAGCTAAATAAATCACCTAGTTAAGTCATCTTCCTAGCCAGCTGGCTAGCTATATAGCAACTAGTTAATTCAGCTGTCAGGCAAGCAGGGCAGCTATTTAACTCAGCTAGTTGTCAGTTGGCTAACCAGCTGGCTAGCTAGGTAGAGACCTTGGTATGTCAGTTGGCTAGACAGCTGGTTAGTTAATTAAGTGAGCTACTTAGGTCTGCTGACTAGACTGCTAGCTAGCTAGGTTGAGAGATAGTTAAGTTAGCTGTGTAGCCAGCTGGTTAACTACTTAAATCTGCTAGTTTTGCCAGCTGGCTAACTGGTTAAGTCAACTAGTTAATACAGCTGGCTAGCCACCTGGGTAGCTAGGTAACAAGCTAGTTAAGTCTACTGGCTAGCCAGCTGGCTAGTTATTTAAGTCATCTAGTTAAGTCATCAGGCTTCCC
>NW_007236112.1:0-1379 GCF_000164805.1 Carlito syrichta | reverse complement strand
ATAGGCAGATCACTCACCGGCCTGCTAGTTAAGTCAGCTGACCAGTCAGCTCACTCGCTAACCGACTAGTCAATTCAGCTGAACAGTTGGCTAAACTGCCGGTCGACTAGTAAAGTCAGCTAAACGTTTGGATGTGTACCGGCCAATTAGTGATTTCACCTAACCAATCAGCCTAATAGTCGGCCAACTTATCATCTGAGATGTTAGTTCTGCTAACTTGGTGGTCAAATAGTTAAGCCAGCCGACTAGTCAGCCAAATACTTGACCAACTTGTTAGGTGAGGAAACCAGCCAGCCAACTAGTTAATCGTGGTAACCAGTGGGCCAATTCATCAGTCAACTCATTGACACAGCTAATTAGTCGGCCAAATAATGGACCACCTTGTTAAGCCAGGTAATAACATGGCCAGTAGACAGTCAACGTGTTAAATCAGCTAACAAGTCAGGCAACCCGTCAGCCAAGTTAAGTCACCTAACTAACTCGTTAACCAACTAGTTAAGTCAGCTAATTTACTCATTTACAAACTAGTTAAACCAGTTGGCTAACTTGTTAACCAACTCGTTAAATCAGTTAGCTATCTTGTTAGCCAACTAGTTAAGTCAACTAGCTAAGTAAGATAGCTCACCAGCTAGCTAGCTAAATCAGCTAGCTCAGTCAACTTGTTCAATAGTTAGCTAAATATTTAAGTCAGCTATTTAAGTCTGCTACCTAACTAGTTAGCTAATTATTAAATCACGTAGTTATTCAGCTAGTTAAATATTTAGCTAACTATTTAATTCAGGTAGTTAAGTCAGCTAGCTAAATAGTTGTCAGCCAGTTAACTCAGCTAGCTAAATAGTTGTCAGCTAGCTAAGTCAGATAGTTAAGTCAGTTTTCTAAATTAGTCAGCCAGTTAAGACAGCTAGCTAGCTAGTGAGCTAATGGGTTACATCATCAGGTTGAGTCATGTAGTTACCTAGGTAACTAACGGGTAAAATCAGCTGGTTGGGTCAGTTAGCTAACTAGATATCAAACGGGTTGACTCAGTTGGTTGAGCTAGCTAGTTAGCTAACGAGTTAAGTCAGCTGGATGAATGAGCTAGCTTGCTAGATAGCTAATGAGTTGAGTCAGCTGCTTGTGTCAGCTAGCTAGCTTGTTAGCTGAGTTAAATCAGATGATTAAGTCACCTAGCTAGCATTTTAGATAATGAGTAAGCAAACTAGCCAGCTAGCTGGTTAACTCAGATAGCTTGCTAGCCAGCTAACTATTTAAGTCAGCTTGCTAGCTAGGTAGCTAGCTAGTTAGCTAACCATTTAAGGCAGCAGGCTAGCTAGGTAGCAAGCTAGTTAAGTCAGTTGGCTAACTAGGTGGATAGCTGGTTAAGTCAGCTAGTTAATAGA
>NW_007236111.1:0-694 GCF_000164805.1 Carlito syrichta | reverse complement strand
GCTGGCTAACTTGTTAAATCAGATAGTTGAGTAAGCTGCCTAGCCAGCTGGCTAGCTGGTAAAGTCAGCTTGTTAATTCAAGTGTCTAGCCAACTGGCTAGCTAGGTAGCTGCATAGTTAACTCAGCTGTCTGGCCAGCTGGCTAGGTGGTTAAGTCAGCTAGTTAAGTCACCTGGCTAGCCTCCTTGCAAGATATGTAGCTAGCTAATTAAGTCAGCTGGCTAGCTGGCTGACTAGCTTGTTAAGTCAGTGTGTTTAGTGATCTGGCTAGCCAACTGGCTAGCTAGGTGGCTAGCTAGTTAAACCAGCTATCTAGCCAGATGGCTACCTACTTAAGTCAACTAGTTAAATTAGCTGATTAGCTAACTGGCTAGCTAGGTCGCTGGCAAGTTAAGCCGGCTGGTTAGCAGGCTGCTCAGGTAGGTGGCCAGCTAGTTCAGCCGGCTGGCTAGCTGGCTGATGAGCAGGGTGGCTAGCTAGTTAAGCAAGCTCGCTATTTGACTGTCCAGCCAGCCGCCTGGCTATTTAAGCCAGCTGGTTAGCCTGCTGGCCAGTCCAGTAACTATATAGACGACTGCCTAGCCAGCTACACAACTAGGTAGCTAGCTAGGTAAAACAGTTGGCTAGCCATCTAACCAACCCAGTAGCTAGCTAGTTATGTCAGCTGGTTAGCCAGCTAGTCAGCATAGTAATG
>NW_007236110.1:0-697 GCF_000164805.1 Carlito syrichta | reverse complement strand
TGGTAAGGACTACAAGACTGGGACTTCGACGTCCAATATTTTCACAGCTGTTTCCTATGTACATATTAGGAATCAATCATTCCAGAAGTCCCGCAACATTCTGGTCCTCTTGATAGTTAAACAAAAATATGGCTCTACAATTTGATTTACATTCTGGATTCTCTAACGCCAAATTGCAGGACACAAGTAATCATCTCGGGTTTTTTTAATGTAAGCCCTGAATTCAGGGTTATTTTGTACTCCAGAAACTTCTGTTAGTTCAGCTATTCAGAATTAGGAGTTTGAGTTTAGATGTTGCACCATGTTTACAAGGTATTTTTGGGAGGGCACCCGGGTCTTGGTTTACAAGTCCACTGGAGAATTCTGCAGTCTTTCTATGGGGAGTTACGTGTCTGGACTTCTAGGGAACGGGGAAACATCTCTTCGTTCTTCTGAGAACGAAACAGGAATCTAAGACACTATGTCCCAAGAAAGCTTCTACTCATGTTACCAATGTGGAACAAGGATAATCAGTTTCCATGTGATCATCAAACTTCTGGGCAGTTGTTAATTTTTCCCTGGCTTAAGATAGTTCTCATACCTAGAATCCTACAGGAATTTTCTAAATGCTAATCAGGAATTTGGAGTCCCAGTCCCCATACTCTTCAGAACTAATTCCTGTATACGTACCTCAAATCTGTCATTACTGATTCCCAGG
>NW_007236109.1:0-530 GCF_000164805.1 Carlito syrichta | reverse complement strand
GGGGGGAAGAATGTTTGCAGGAGAATGGAATTCTTTCTTTTTTATTTCTTTCCTTCATTCCTTCTTTCCTTCCTTCCTTCCTTCCTTCCTTCCTTTCATTCTTTCTTTCATTGTTTCTTTGTTTCTACCTTTGTTTCTCCCTTTCTTTTCTCTCCTCACTAGGTTGCCCAGGCTGCTCTCAAACCACCCAACATGGGCCATCATCTCAGCCTGGGCCTCCATACTGCTGTGATCACATGTTTTCCATTTAGTCAATATCTGGGTCTTCCTACCTGGTCTTGAACTCTGTGCCGGAGGCGATTCTCCCTCCAAGGCCTGCCCTCATCCAAGGTTTCCTGGATTTTGCTTGGGTTGAAGGTCAGGGCTTGCTATGGTGTCTAGCCTAGTCTCGAGCTCCCGGGCTCTGGCCAGCTTCCCGTTGCGGCCTTCCTGAATGCCAAGGAGACAGTCGTGAGTCACCCAGCTGTCACCGGCCCCCCAAAAGATTGAGTCACCCCCTCCCTTTACCTGATGCAGTGCCAGGGAGGAGT
>NW_007236108.1:0-673 GCF_000164805.1 Carlito syrichta | reverse complement strand
TCCCAAAGGCGCGGGATTACAGGCTGAGCCACCGAGCCCGGTTATTTGGCCTTTTATATGTGGCTTTTCTGAAGTAGGATAATGTTATCAAGTGCATCCATAATGGAGCATTCATCAGTACTTCATTTATCTTTATGGCTAAATAATACTGCACTTAAGTATGACTTTTTGTGTATTTACTCATTCCTTGTTGGACATTGGGTTATTTCCAGTATTTGGCTATAATGAGTAGTGCTGCTGTTAACATACGAACATATTTGTATATTTCTAAAATTCATTAACTTTTAATACAGGGATTATTTTTAGAGACAGGTTCTCACTCTGTTTTCCAGCTAGAGTGCAGTGGAACGCCCATAGCTCACTGTAGCCTCAAACTCCTGGGCTGAAGCAGTCCTTCTACCGCAGCCTCTCAGGTAACTAGGACTAAAAGCATGTGCCACCACACTCAGCTAATATTTTTTTTGTACAGCAGGGTCTTATCATGTTTCCCAGGCTGGTCTCAGACTTATGGCCTCAAGTGACCCTCCTGCCTTGGTCTCCCAAAGTGCTATGTTAAAGTTAGGAGGAGGTTAAACATCCTTCTGTTTGGTAAGAGACATCAATCTTCTCCTGACCTCAGAAATTGTCACTCCTGGTTCTCAGGCCTTCCCTTAGACTAAATCACACAACCAGT
>NW_007236107.1:0-822 GCF_000164805.1 Carlito syrichta | reverse complement strand
CCATATTCTTTGTTCGTCTTTAGCAAGAAGTGTCAAGTTTTCGGTATATGAGGACTACATTCTGCAGATTCGTGCTTCAAATCCCTGATACTTTTTTCTCCCTTTGTAAGACTCCCTGTACGTTTTTGGGATTTGAGGACTCATGTAACCCAGATTACTTATTCTCCCGTAGTAAGAGGCAATGTAGTTTCGCGTATATGAGTACTTCCATTACGCAAATTCCTGCTTAATTCTCAGCAATACCCGATATATTTCCTGATGAACATAGAATTCCAGTTGTTTGGATATCAATAGAAAAACTCCCATATAGTACCTGGGAACTGCAATCCAAGTATCCAGGTTCCCCTTAACAGGACATCGTAAAAATGTGGAATATCCTAAACCAAATATCCCAATTCCCACCAGCCTGACGACAGGAAATTTCGGTATTTTGAGGAAACCTGAAGCGAGGGATTTTGCAGCAAAATGCCAATTGATACCTAGGGAACTGGATTATGGCCGAAAATGTTCATAAGAAACAAATGAAAGTGTAGTACCAGATCCTCGATTACAACGATTGAAAGGACTGGAATCTTCTTGGATCTGTGATAAGATATTTTAGGTATCCATGCAGCACGTAGCTTGGAGAAATGGAAGGATATACAAGCCCATATTCCTCATTAAACCTTATCAAGATGCCATATAGATTTTGAAGATTGAGGACCACTGAACCGGCATTCTCTTCTCATTCTCAGCAACATGCCCTGATTTTCCCTGGTGATCTGGATTCCAAAATTCTGTATGCAAATAGACAGATGCCCAGCTGTTTCCCAGGGACGTGAA
>NW_007236106.1:0-683 GCF_000164805.1 Carlito syrichta | reverse complement strand
GAAAAGGCATTGGGGGGGACATTTTAGGCCCATGATGTAAATAATATAACCATAACTCCTACCCAACTTTAATCCAGGTGTTCAAACTCACCGTTCCTTCTTCAGGAAAACAAGGACAGAGCTTTTGCACAAAGTGTAGAAAACAAGCTAGATTAGCAGAAGAAACTTTATCTCCACGTTTAGACAAAATACTCATTAAAATACTGATGAACATTTTATGTTCCTTAGACACGCTCTGGCCCATGGTGACTCTGGTGTCAAAAATTCAATACTTACTCGTACTTACTCGGCCTGTCTCTACAGAGGGGTCTGCAGCACCATGGGAAAGATCCTAGCCGTGTGAAATGAGAGAAAAGCTTATCTTTTCAATGGCCCCACATTGGGCGCCAGTTGCTGGGGGCCAGCCACTGTAGGATTTGAGGGTCCCTGGAAAGATGTGGTGGCATCAGTGATTATTCTGGAGAAATAAAGAGAAAGAAAGAGAAGGGGGGAGAAAGAAAGAGACTGGACTCTGTCAAGTGCAGAAGTCATTTATTGAAAAGAACAGAGGATTTTTATCTCCAAATTTTGCACATTCAGACTCACATGTCTCCCAGACAACCAGGTGCATGGGGGCATTCCCTACCCACCAGATATTTCTTCAAGCATGGTAAAGAACAAAGTCAACTTGTCTTTCCAGTTCG
>NW_007236105.1:11461-12641 GCF_000164805.1 Carlito syrichta | reverse complement strand
AAATGTATCTTTGCATGGGACACGGGGATGGAAGGTGAAAGCAGGCCTTCTAGGGTGCATGACTGAAGGTGCTGGATGGCCATGCCCGGTGGCCACCTTTAAAACCTCCCACAAATGACAGATCGGAAAATTAGTTTCCCTCTAACATCCCTGAGGATAATTCCTTGGGCTGCATGTCAGGGTTGGTGATGGTGGTGGTGGTGATTATTATTGTTTGGAGTCGGAATACCAGTATGTTGCCCAGGTCAGAGTGCAGGGACATGCTCATGGCCACCACAAACTCCACCTGCCATGCTCAGACGATTCTCCCACCTCGGTCCCCTGAGTGGCTGGAACCACAGACCTGCACCACCACGCCCGGCTAATCCTTCGATTTATTTTTGAGGCCAAGACAAGGTCTCACCCAGTTTCTCAGGCTGGTCTCAAACCCACAGGCTCTGGTCGCCAAATTGGCTGGGCCTAAGAAGGGCCGGGATGTCAGGCTGAGTCCCTGAGCCCAGCCTGTGGTTATAGTTGTGGTGGTTGGTATTAGTATTCTGAGTCGGGGTCCCCCTCTGTCGCCCAGGCCAGAGCACAGGGCCTGCTTTCAGGCACTGCCGCCTCAACTGGCTGGGCTCTGGTGATACTCCTTCCGCGGTCTCATGAATGGCCAGAACGACAAACATATACCACCATGCTTGGTACATTTGGTTGGTTTCTTGTAGAGATGATGTCTTACCAAAGTGACCGGGCTGGTCTCAAACCCATGGGACTCAGGCCATCCTCTCACCTCAGCCTCCCAAAGCACTGGGGTGACTGGCATGACCCCCCCGTGACTGACCTTCACACCCCTCACAGGGCCCCATAGAGAGGCCCACTCCATTCACATGACACGGGAACCTGGAGAGAGCAGCCTGAGTGCCTGCCAATCCCACCCCATAGGAATTCCTGGCACAGGGGCATATCTCCACCAGGGCGACAACCCCTCCTCCTGCCTCATTGCCCAAGGTGAACCTGCTCATTCCTCCCAGGGGCTGCCTCGGGGAAAGGGAGGGCATGATTCTCAAACTATCAGGGGAAGACGGCTGGGCGACTCATACCTGTTTCCTCGGCCCTTGGGGATTCTGAGACAGGAAGATGGCCAGAGTCCAGGAGCTGAGACCAGGCTGGACACCATAACAAGCCCCCACCTCGACCCAAG
>NW_007236105.1:5368-10894 GCF_000164805.1 Carlito syrichta | reverse complement strand
CACAAATGGCTGTTCCCTCTTTGGTGTGGAAGTTCCCGAGACTCCCTAGGCAGGTTTCTGCTGGCGTTCCTCTCCAAGGTGAGAAATGGGCCCCAGGCAGACGACCATCCAAGTCTGTAACGAGGACCTTCAGACATAAAGTCCAGGGACACATCCCTCACACGGGAATGATTCTTCTCCCCCAGTACCATTTTTTCTGACTCCAAAGTAAGTCGCCCTGTGAACAAACCACATGCAGTTGAGAATCTGTCTACGAACCTCATGGTTTTGATACAGGGTCTTGCCCTGTGACCCAGGCTGGGACTCGGAGACACGAATGTCATTCACTGTCAGCCTCAAAATAGCGAGCTCTGGCAATACTCCCGCCTCATCCTTGTAGTGGACACACGATGGGCACCTTGACCCCAGACCACCTGCTCGAATGTGTGAGGAAACGGGTTCTTCCTGCATTGCCTGGCCTGGCCTTCACCTCCTGGGCTGCACCATACTGCTGCCTCAGTCTCCCAGAGTGCTGGAATTCCAGGCATGGGCTGCCAAACCATGCCTTCTGGCTCATTTTCAATGAAAGATTGAGGCTGGAATCGGGGGCTCACCAGAGCCTGGCAGACCTAGGCTGTGGTGGCCAGGAGTGAGACACCGTCCTCCAGCCTGGGCAATGAAATGAGACTTTGACTCATTGAAAAAATGGAAAAAATGAAAAAAAAGAAGAGCATCCATTTGTGTGTGTAGTGGGAATCATCGTGAATAGACAGGGATCATTTGGGAAGGAGGCACCAGCCTTGGGACTAGAATTCCCGAAAGATGATGGATCATCAGACAATCGAGCTGTCACTTTGAGAGGCCTAGGCAGTGGACTGCTGGAGCCTGGAAGTTCAAGACCAGCTTGTGCCATGTAGCGAGGCCTCGTCACTCCCTGGAAGACAAACACTGGAGTAGTGTGTGGTGGCACCCATGGTCCCAGCTACATGGGATGCGGTAGCCTCCGTACCGGGGCGTTCCTTTGTGTGGCCCCCACTCACAGACCCTGGTAGTCCAGGGCAGGCATCATTGCTCACTGCCATCAGCCCCACACCCTGGGAGGCCAAGGCAGGAGGCTGCCTGAGCCCAGGGTTCGGAGTCAAGCCCAGACCTCCCCTCAGCATTAGGTCCCCAAACTGAGTCAGTCATCATGGTCCCAGGTTTCTTGGCTGCTTGGGGGCTGATACGGGCAGATCGCCTGAGCCCCACAGGTCAAGGCCCCTGGAGCCACGTATGTGCCTCCTTGCCCTAGCTAGTCCGACAGAGACTCTGGTGACAAAAAAATACGTCTTACATGTGCATCAGGATAGGTGACCACAGCTCCCCAGGGAAAGGTCCACGTGGGCGGGTGATGATGGAGAAATTAGGAGAGAAAAGGGCCGTCCCTTCACCTGAAGGTCGCAGACAGGGCGATTGAAATCTGGGCAACTCACGCCTGTCTCCTCAGCACTCAGGCAGGCCGAGACGGGAAGATGGCCAGAGACTGGGAGCTTGAGACCAGGCTGGACAACTTAGCAAGCCCCCACCACGACCCCAAGCAAAACCCAAAAATCCTCAGGTGAGGGGAAGCCTTGGCAGGAGGATCTCCTCTGTCCCAGAGTTCATGATCAGGAAGGAAGACCAGGATGTTGAACAATGGAAAGGCTGTGATCCCAGCACTTTGGGAGGCCCAGGCCGAGATTATGGCCCGAGTTGGGCGGTTTGAGAGCAGACTGGGCAACCTAGTCAGCAAAGAAAAGAAAGAAGGAAAGATAGAAAGAAAGATAGAAAGAAAAAAATCCATTCTTCTCCAAACCTTCTGCCCTCAATCCTTCGCCCCCTCATGTGAGAGTGCCCCACACTCAACACCTTCCAGCCACAAACTCCTCCCAATGACTGCCCTCGCCTTGGTGCAGGAGTTCCCGAGGCCCCCTGGCTGGGTTTCTGCAGCCTCTCCTCTTTGAGGTTATAAATGTGCCCCAGGCAGGCCAACCATGAGGACTTTCACGAAGAAATGCCAGGGACACATACTTCACCCAGGGATGTTTTCCCCCCAATCCCATTTTACCTGACTCTAAAACCAGTCGCCCTGTGAACACACCATGCACAGTTGAGAATGTATGTATGATTCTGATGCATTTGGAGACAGTGTCTGGCTCTGTGGCCCAGGCTGGGTCCCCGGGACATGAACATTGTTCACTGCCATCCTCGAAATTGCAGGCTCTGGCAATCCTCCAGCCTCAGCCTCTGGCGTGGCCGGGAATATGGGAACCTTGATCACAGACACCCTTTTGGATGGGTGTGGAAGCTCCCTGCATGGTCCAGGCTGGTCTTGGGCTCCTGCACTCCCGCCAGACTCCCATCTTATCCTCCCAGAGCGCTGGGCTTCCAGGTGTAGGCCTCAGCACCAGGCCTTCTACTTCATTTTTGATGAAGAATCAAGGCCAGGTTCAGGGGTTCAGCCTCGTCATCCCAGCATTTTGGGATGCCAAGGCCAGCAACCAGTCCTAGTCGATGGCCCAAGACATGCCAGGGCAACTTGGCGAGACCTCGTCTCTACCCTTCATCCCAATTGAGCTGGGTGTGGTGGCATGTACCTGTCTTTCCGACTCCTTGGAAGGCCGGGCAAATGCTTGCCAGAGCCTGGCAGGCTGAGACTGTTGTGGCCTGGAGCGATCCATTGCCTTATAGCCTGGGCAATGGAGAGACTCTGATTCAAAGAAAAAAAGGAAAAAAGGAAAAAAAAAAGAAGAGTATCCATTTGTATGTGTAGTGGGGATCATCATGAACAGACAGAGATTATTTGGGAAGGAGGCCTCAGCCTTGGGACTAGAATTCCTGAAAGATGGAGGATCGGCAGAAAATCAGGCTGTAGCTTTGGGAGTCTGAGGCACTGGACCAGTGGAGCCACCCGGGAGTTCGAGACCAGCCTGAGCCATGTAGCGAGACCTCGTCACTCCTGGGAATACACACACAGGAGTGGCGTGAGGTAGCACCCACGGTCCCGGACACAGGATGCAGTCACCTTCATCCCAGGGCATTCCTTTGTGTTGGCCCCACCGACAGAACATGCGAGTCCAAGCTGGGCACCATAGCACATGGCCTTCATCCCCACACCCTGGGAGACCAAGATGGGAGGCAGCCTGAGCCCAGGGACCAGTCTGGGAGATGTGGAAATTCTTCATCTCAGTGAGTGGTCTCCAAAATTGAGTCAGGAATGGTGACCCTGGACTCCCAACTCCTCCAGTGCCGAGATAGGAAGACTGCCTGTGCTCCCCAGGTCGAGACCCTGGGAGTCATGATTGTGCCTCTGTGCTCCAGTCTGGCCGATGGAGACTCAGGTGACAAAGAAGATGCCTCTCAGGTGCTTGGACGCCCAGGGATGGACGTCCATGGCTCCTCAGGGAAAGGTCCACGTGGGCGGGGAACAATAGTGTGATCAGGAGAGGAAGGGGCCCATGCCCTGCTCAATGGTGGCAGACCAGGTAACTGGAACTTGGCCTAGCCGCAGTGATCCACACCACTTTTATCACTCTGTGCCCGACGCTGCCCTAAATCAGGGCCATCTGTTCTGTGAGCTCACATATGTGTTTTCCATGGGGCACAAATGTGGAGGGCGGAGGTAGGCCTCTTGGAACGCATGGCCAAAAACATGTGGCAGATGTGCCTGGTGGCCACCTTTGAAGACTCCCGTGAGTGACAGGCAGGATAGTGCCTTTCCCTCTCCCATCGCTGAGCGTGAATCCTCGTGCTGGGTGTCAGGGGTGGTGGTGGTGGTGATTATTATTATTTAAAGTCAGAATCCCACTTTGTTGCCTAGGCCTGAGTGCAGGGACACACTAAAGGCTACCGAGGACTCCACATGCCGATCTCAGGTGATTCTCCCACCTTGGCCTCCAAGTGACGGGAACAACAGGCCTGCGCCCGGCTAATCTTTGGATTTACTTTTCATGGCCAAGACAAGGTCTCACCCAGTGTCCTGGGATGATCTTGAACCCACAGGCTCAGAACATCCACTCATTTCAGCCTCTGAAAGTCTGGGATGCCGGCTGAGCCTCTGAGCTGGCCTGTGGTTGTGGTGGTGGTGACTGGTATTAATATTCTGAATTGGAGTCCCACTCTGTAACCCAGGCTGGTGCACAGGGGCCCACTCTCGGCCAATACGGCCCCACAATCTGGGTTCCAGCGATACTTCCACCATGACCTCCAGAGTGGCTCAAACGACAGTTATGTGCCACCATGCTCGGCTCATTTTTTTGACTTCTTGTAGAGACGAGGTCTCACCAAGGTACCCAGGCTGGGCTCAAACCAGGGGACTCAGGTCAACCTTTCACCTCAGCCTCCAAAAGCACCGGGATGACAGGCATGAGCACCTGTGCCAGGTCTTCACATCCCTCTCATGGCCCTACTTCAAGATGGGCTCCCTTCAGATGGCCTGGTACCCTGGAGATGGCGGCCAGAGTCACACAATGAGCACACCCCAGGGGAGGGCCTGGTGCAGGGATGTGTCTCCCCAGGGGCACCCACACATCTGCCAGCCTCAATCCCTGGTGTGGACCTGCTGGCTCATCCCATGATCCACCTCGGGAAAGGGAGGGTGTGACTCTCAAACTGTCCGGGGTGTCCTGCTGAGTCACTCACACCTGTCTTCTCAGCACTCAGGGAGCCCCCAAGCTAAACCCAGAAAACCTTGGGTGAGAGAAGGCATTGTTGGGAGTTCAAGACCAGGCAGGAAGACCAGGATGTCGACCAAATGGAAAGCCTGTGATCACAGCAATTTTGGAGGTCCAGGCCGAGAGAGAGTATGGCCCAGGTTGTGCGGTTTGAGAGTAGCCTGTGCAACCTAATGAGGAAAGAAAAGAAAGTAAGTAAGAAAGTGTGAAAGTGCAAAAGAAAGAACAAAAGAAAGAAAGAAAGAAAGAAAGAAGAAAGAAAGAAAGAAAGAAAGAAAGAAAGAAAGAAAGAAAGAAAGAAAGAAAGAGAAAGAAAGAAAGAAGGAATGAAATCCATTCTGCAAATGTTCTGCCCTCAGTCCTTCCCTCTGCACCCCACCACATGTGAGGGCACCCAAGCTCGGAACCTTCAGGTCCCAACCACCCCCAATGGCTGCCCTGGCTTTGGTATGGGAGTTCCCGAGTTTCCATGGCCAGGTTCCTGCCAACTCTCCTCTCTGAGGTGAGAAATCTGTCCCAGGCTAGCTGACAGTCAGACTTGGAAATGCAGACCTTCTACCAAGAAAGGCCAGGGACACATCCCAGACTGGGGGACAATTCTTCCACCTGAATCTCTTTTTTCTTGGCTCTAAAGCCAGTCACCCTGTAAACACACTATGCGCAGTTGAGAATATGTGTACGATTCTGATGATTTTGGAGACAGACTCTGGCTCTGTGGTCTAGGCTGGGGCCGGGGGACAAGACCCTCATTCACCACCAGCATCGAAATCATGGTCTCCAGTGATTCTCCCGCCTCAGCCTGTGGAATGGCCAGAAAACAGGCACTTTTACCTCAGGGCCCCTGTTTGGATGGGTG
>NW_007236105.1:3256-3961 GCF_000164805.1 Carlito syrichta | reverse complement strand
GACAGACATGCCAGATGGCCACGTTTGAAAACTCCCATGAACGACAGGCAGGATACTACCTGTTCTCTCCCATCCCTGAGGGTGACTCCTCACACTAGGTGGCAGGGGTGGTGGTGGTGGCGGTGCTGGTGATTATTATTATTTGGAGTCGAAATTCCACTCTGTCTCCTAGGTCTGAGTGCAGGGGCACACTGATGGCCACCATGGACTACACCTGCCAGGCTCAGGCCATCCTTCTGCCTCAGCCCGCTGGGTGGCTGGAAACACAGGCTTGTGCCACCACACCTGGCTAATCATTAGATTTATTTTTGATTTCTGAAATGAAGTCTCACCCAGTATCCTGGGCTGGTCTCGAACCCACAGGCTCTGACCATCCACTTGCCTGGGCCTCTGAAGGACCAGGATGCCAGACTGAGCACCTGAGCCTGGCCTGTGGTTGCGGTGGTGGTGGTTGGTATTATTATTCTGAGTCGGAGTCCTGCTCTTTCGCTCAGACCAGAGCACAGGGGCCCTCTCTCAACCACCACAGCCTCCACATACTGGGCTCTAGACATCCTCCCACCATGGTCTCATGAGTGGCCAGATCGACAGGTGTGTGCCACCACACTCGACTCATTTTTTGGCTTCTTTTAGAGAGATCTTGACAAAGGTGCCGGGGCTGGTATCAAACCTGGGCTTTCAGGTCATTCTCTTGCCTCGGCCTCC
>NW_007236105.1:0-3120 GCF_000164805.1 Carlito syrichta | reverse complement strand
TTGGGGACAGGGGCATGACACTCAAACCATGGGGGAGCAGTCGGGCTACTCAGGCCTGTCTCCTTGGCACTCAGCGAGGCTAAGAGGGAAAGATGGCTGTAGCCCAGTAGCTGAGACCAGGGTCTATGCCATAGCAAGCTCCCATCTTGACCCCTAGCCAAACCCAGAAAACCTTCGGTGAGGGCAGGCCTCGGCAGGCAAATCTCCTCAGGACCAGAGTTCAAGACCAGGCAGGAAGACCAGTATGCCAACCAAATGGAAAGTCTATGATCTCAGCAGTTTGGGAGCCCCAGGCTGAGAGAATGGCCCGATTTGAGTGCTTTGAGACCAGGCAAGGCTACCAAGTGACAAAATAAAAGAGAGAGAGAGAGGTAAAGAAAGAAAGAAAGAATATCTTAATCAACCTAGAAATCCATTCTCCTGCAAATCTTCTCCCCCCAGTCCTTCCCCCTCGCACCCCCACGTAGGAGGGTCCCCCAAGCTTGGCACCTTTCAGCCCCAACCCCTACCCAATGTCTGCCACCACTTTGGTGTGAGAATTCATGAGGATACCTGGCTGCGTTCCCACTGGCTCTCCTCTCCGAGGTAAGGAATGTGCTCCAGGCAGACTGGCCCTCTGACCCAACAACGAGGACCTTATGCCAAAAAAGGCCATGGAACCTTACTTGGCGATATTTCTTTCCCTCCAGTCACATTTTCTCTGGTTCTAAAGGCAGTCACACTTTGAACATACAATGTGCAGTTGAGAATCTCTGTACGATTCTGATGTTTTTGGAGACAGGGTCTGGCTCTTTGGCCAGTCTGAGGTCCGGGGACCCCACCATCATTCACCACCAGTGTTGAAATCATGGGCTCCAGCGATCCCCCTACCTCAGCCTCTCGAATGGCAAAGATGATGGGCATCATGAGCCCAGATCACCTGTTTGGATGGGTGTGGAGATGGAGTTTCCCTGTGTGGCCCAACCTGTCCTTGAGTTCCTGGGTTCTAGCCATCCTCCTGCATCAGCCTCACAGAGTGCTGGGATTCCAGGCCTGGAACACCGTGGCCAGCCTTCTGGTTTATTTTTGATGAAGGATCGAGGCCAACCTCGGGGGCTCAACCTCATCATCCCAGCACTTTGGGAGGCCGAGGCCAGCAGCCGGCCCAGCCCATGGGTCCAAGACATGCCTCGGCAACTTGGCGAAACCTCATCTCTACCCTCCTTCCCAAATGATCCAGGCACGTTGGCATGTGCCTGTCGTTATGGCTCCCTGGAAGGATTGGGGGAAAGACTCGCTGTGGCCTGGTGGGCCAAGGCTGTGGTTGCTCTGAGCAAGACACTGCCCTCCACCCTGGGCAACAAAGTGAATTTCAGACTCAAAAAAAGGAAAGAGAAGAAGAGTATCCATTCGTGTATGGAGTTGGGATCATCATGAATAGACAGAAATCATTTGGGAAGGAGGCCTCAGTCTTGGACCTAGAGCTCCCAAATGATGGTGGATCAGCAGACAATTGGGCTGTGTTTTGGGGAGGCCAAGATGGGAGACTGCTGGACCCCTGGAGTTCAAGATCCTCCTGGGCCAGGTAGTGAGACCTCATTGCTCCCCAGAACTCAGACACTGGAGTCAGATGTGGTGGCTCCCAAGGTCCCAGCTACACAGAATGCAGTGGCCTCCATTACAGGGTGTTCCTTTGTGTCACCCTCGCAGACAGAACCTGCAAGTCCAGGCCGGGTACCATGGCTCACTACAGTCAGCCCTGTGCCTTGGGAGTCCTAGGCTGGTGAGCCCCAGAGTCAGAGACCAGCCCAGGTGATGTGGCCAGACCTTGGCTCAGCTAGAGGTCCCTAAATTAGAGATAGATGTGGTGGCCATCAGAGTTCTGGCTTCTCGGGGGTGGAGGCAGGAGGATCGCTTGAGCTCCGCTTGTAAATGCCCAGGGAGCCACGATCTGGCTTCCATGCCCCAGCCCATCCAATGGAGGTAAAAAAGACACCTCCCATGAGCATCACGATGGGTGTCCAATTCTCCCCAGGTAAAGGTCATCATGGGCGGAGGATGATGGAGTGATCATGAAGGAATGGGCCCTCCCCCTGCCCTAAGGTGACAGACCAGACGACTGGAACCTGCGCTGGCCATGGCATTGCTGGGCCACCTTAATCATTCTTTGCGCAACGGCCGCCCAAACTCGGGACCTTCTGTTCCTTGAGCTCACATGCGTCTTTTGCATGTGGCACAGGTTTGGAGGGTGGAGGCAGGCCTTCTGGGACACGTGGCCAAAGTTTCTGTATGGAACTGCTCGGTGACCGCATTTGAAACCTCCCACAAATGACAGGCAGGAAAGTGTATTTTCCTCTCTCATCCCTGAGGGTGATTCCTCACGTTGGGTGGCAGGGATCATGGTGGTGGTTGTGATTATTATTTATCGGAGTCAGAATCATGCTCTGTTGTCAAGGCCGGAGCACAGGGGCATGCTTATGGCCACTGCAGACTTCCCCTGCTGGGCTCAGGCAATCCTCCCGCTTCGGCCCCCTAAGTGGTTGGAACCACAGGCCTGTACCACCATGCCTGGCTAATATTTGGATTTATTTTTGATGGCCGAGACGAGGTCTCATCCTGTGTCCCAGGTTGATGTCACACCCATAGGCTCAGGCCATCCACTCGCCTCTCATGCCTGTAATGCCAAGATACCAGGCGGAACCACTGATTCTGGCCTGCGGTTGTGGTGTTGGTGGTGGTTGGTACAATTATTCTGAGACAGAGTCCTGCTCTGTCACCTAGGCTGGAGCGCAGGGGCCCGTGCTCGGCCACCATGGCCTCCACCAGCTGGGTTTCAGCAATACTTCCCTTGTGACCTCCTGAGTGTCCGGTACAACAGACGTTCCCCACCACTCATTTTGTTGGCTACTTGTAGGTACTAAGTCTCGCCATGGTTCCCGGTCTGATCTCAAACCCAGGGACTCAGTCCATCCTTCTCACCTTGGCCACCCAGAGCACTGGGATATCAGGCATGAGCCCCTGTGCCTGGCCTCTACTCCCCTCTCGGGACCAAGCATTTTTTCCACTCCCTTCCAACAACCCGGGACACTGGATAAAGCATCCACAGTCATTGGATGAGCCCTCCCCAGGGAGAATGCCTGA
>NW_007236104.1:0-597 GCF_000164805.1 Carlito syrichta | reverse complement strand
GATTATTATTCATCGGAGTCAGAAATCATGCTCTGTTGTCAAGGCCGGAACACAGGGGCATGCTTATGGCCACTGCAGACTTCCCCTGCTGGGCTCAGGCAATCCTCCCGCTTCGGCCCCCTAAGTGGTTGGAACCACAGGCCTGTACCACCATGCCTTGTTAATATTTGGATTTATTTTTGATGGCCGAGACGAGGTCTCATCCTGTGTCCCAGGCTGATGTCACACCCATAGGCTCAGGCCATCCACTCGCCTGGGCCTCTGTAATGCCAAGATACCAGGCAGAACCACTGATTCTGGCCTGCGGTTGTGGTGTTGGTGGTGGTTGGTACAATTATTCTGAGACAGAGTCCTGCTCTGTCACCTAGGCTGGAGCGCAGGGGCCCGTACTCGGCCACCGTGGCCTCCACCAGCTGGGTTTCAGTGATACTTCCCTTGTGACCTCCTGAGTGTCTGCTACAACAGACGTTCCCCACCACTCATTTTGTTGGCTACTTGTAGGTACTAGGCCTCGCCATGGTTCCCGGTCTGATCTCAAACCCAGGGACTCAGTCCATCCTCTCACCTTGGCCACCCAGAGCACTGGGATATCAGGCA
>NW_007236103.1:0-681 GCF_000164805.1 Carlito syrichta | reverse complement strand
GAGGTGAGTGGATTGCTGAGCCCGCGGGTTCGAGACCCGCCTGGGCAGCCAAGACCTCATCTCTATACTAAAATCAAAAACAAACATTAGCCGGGTGTGGTAGCGCACGCCTGTAATTCCGGCTACTTGGAAGGCTGAGGCGGAAGGATCGCCGGAGCCCAGCAGGTCGAGGCTGTGGTGGCCGGGAGTGGCCACTGCACTCCAGTCTGGGCGACAGAGTGAGACGCCAACTCAAAAATAAATAAATAAAAGAAGTCAGAGGGAATGTGCCCTAACATTCTAGGCTCAGTTGATAGTAGAGGGGTTTGTTTAATTTCCTTCTCCATTAGTCAAAAGACACCTCATGGTCTGTTCCCTTCTTCTTATATCTTTGTTGTATATGTGGAAATTCTATAGCATTACATCAGAGAAGCCCAAGGCTCAAAAGTGAGAAATACATAGTGCAACTGAATCATGATTTGACCATGTAGCACTAGTGGGAAGTAGGTTTTCAAGTTGTCAGCTGGCTTGAAAGGTGAGCTAGAAGAGGTAAAGTCGTTCACAGGAGTGTCCAATCTATGAAATAGTCCCGGAATAGTCTCACCTAGTATGTTAGTTGAATCTCACATTTTGATTTACCATAATGCAATTATACTAATACATATTTCCTTTAAAATAAGCTTATTATTAAAAAAAATAAAT
>NW_007236102.1:0-776 GCF_000164805.1 Carlito syrichta | reverse complement strand
ACTTGTTATGGCCTATCGACTATCTTTATGACTATGAATTATCTAAATAGTAATAGTAATGGATTTGTAAAATTATCTGTAATGGCCTTAAATACAAGTATATAGCATATGTAATTAATCATAGTAAATTACTTCTCATTTCTAAAACATTGCATCATCTTCGAGTCAGAATATAAAATTTTAAGTGGAGAATTTTATAATGGTGTTTTGTAAATGATGAAGCAATATAATTATATTTTTTCTTCATGCCAAATTAGGAAACAATTCAGGAAGACAGATAAGAACCAAAATTTATTAGAAATAAAGTTGGATTATTGGCTTTATTAGAAATAAAGTTGGATTATAGAATGAAATTTTGATGTGTGGACTAAAGTTGTACTCTATATTTTCTATCAAATGATGAGACTGAGAATGATACTTTAAAATTATATACTTTCCAGAATCACTGAATCACATTAATCCAATCTCAATATTAAATAATAATAAAGATATCTCAGTAAAGCAACCATGGCCCTGATCTTTACAGTGATCTACAGTGCTATCAATATGACAGACAAGACAAGCGTTTAGTGGGTCAGGTGTTAAGGAAAGATCTTCAGAGGACGAGACAATAAGTAGTGTGCCTTGTATAATCATTTCCTCTTTACCTCATTACAAAAGTCATACACATTTTCCATGATCATTTTGCAATGACTAAATTAAAGAGAGAAAACAGACAATAGCCAGGCTCGGTGGCTCAACCTGTAATCCCAGAGCTTTGGGAGACTGAAGTCAGT
>NW_007236101.1:0-1006 GCF_000164805.1 Carlito syrichta | reverse complement strand
TGTAGATGGGCTTTCACTCATTAGCTCACAAAACAGTATTGGAGGGCTAAAAAGTGTTTTTAAAATGTAAAATAATGCCATTTCAGTACACTCATTAAAAAACCTTCTGGGGAAGGCTTTAAGATTTCCCCAAATTGAAAAATGCTGTGGAGAATACACAAATAACTGTGATTGGTACGAGTGGAACATCGCATGAAAAGGATCGATAGTGTTTTCATAGAATGATTATATGTGGACTTTCATACCCATTACAATTGACTGGATACTCAAAAGCCGCCAAAATGAAGATAATCAAACACTGAGAATGTGTAAAAAGGAAGAACCTATAGTGAAGAACGTGATTTTATTATACCCCTCAGGGGATAAAATATTGATGAAATTTATTGTCTGTTTTTTTTTCTTTTTTCTTTCTTTCTTTTTTTGAGTTGGAGTCTCACTCTGTCACCCAGATTGGAGTGCAGAGGCTGCTCCCAGTCACTGCAGCCTTGACCTGCTGGGCTCCGGTGATCCTTCCGCCTCAGCCTTCCAAGTAACTGGAGCTACAGGCCCGCCCTACCACACCGGGCTAATTTTTGATTTATTGTAGGGATGAGGTCTCACCAAGTTACCTAGGTGGGTCTCAAACCTGCGGGCACAGGCAATCAACTGACTTCAGTCTCCCAAAGCTCTGGGATTACAGGTTGAGCCACCGAGCCTGGCTATTGTCTGTTTTCTCTCTTTAATTTAGTCATTGCAAAATGATCATGGAAAATGTGTATGACTTTTGTGATGAGGTAAAGAGGAAATGATTATACAAGGGACACTACTCATTGTCTCTTCCTTTGAAGATCTTTCCTTAACACCTAACCCACTAAACGTTTGTCTTGTCTGTCATATTGATAGCACTGTAGATCACTGTAAAGATCAGGGCCATGGTTGCTTTACTGAGATATCTTTATTATTATTTAATATTGAGATTGGATTAATGTGATTCAGTGATTCTGGAAAGTATATAATTTTAAAGTAT
>NW_007236100.1:0-992 GCF_000164805.1 Carlito syrichta | reverse complement strand
CATCCATTTGTGTATGTAGTGGGGATCATCATGATCAGACAGAGATCATTTGGGAAGGAGGCCCCAGGCTTTGGCCTAGAGTTCCTGAAAGATGATGGATTGCCAGACAATTGGGCTGTGAATTTGGGAGATTAAGGCAGGGGACAGCTGGAACCCAGGAATTTGAGACCTGCCTGGGCATGTAGTGAGACCTCGTCACTCCCTAGAATGCAAACACTGGAGTCATTGGTGGTGGCACCCGCAGTCTCAGATACACAGGATGTGGTAACCTCTGTCCCAGGGTGTTCTTTGCATCTACCCCACTGAAAGTATGTGCTAGTCCAAGTCAGGCACCATGGCTCACAACCATCAGTCTTATGCCCTAGGCAGCCAAGGCAGGAGTCTGCCTGATCCCTGGGTTCTGAGAGCTGCCTGGGTGACGTTGCCAGACCTTGTCTCGGTGAAAGGTCCCCATAATTGAGTCAGGTGTGGTGGCCCCCGGATTCCCAGCTGCTCAGGGGTTGAGGTATTAGGATTGCCTGGGCCCCGCAGCTAGAGAACTCGGGAGCCACGATCATGCCACCGTGCTCTAGCCCAGCAAGCAGAGGCTCAGGCAACAAAAATGACACCTCGTGCGTCACGACGGGTGTCCACGACTCCCCAGGGAAAGGTCCACTTGAGTGGGGGACGATAGAGTGATCAGAAGAGAGAGGGGCTCTCCCCCTGCTAGAAGGTGGCAGACAGCATGACCATACCCTGGGCTGGTCACAGCATTGCCAGATTGCCTTGATTGCTCTGTGCCTGACAGACTTACTACCTCTGGGCTGTCTGTTCTGTGAGCTCACGCATTTCCTTTCTGGGGAGCATGAGTGTGGAGGGTGGAGGCAGGCCTTCTGGGGCATGTGGCTGAAGGTGCAGGACGGACATGCCTTGTGGCCACCTATGAAACCTTCTGCAAACAGCAAGCCAGAAAGTGCCTTTCCTCTCCCATCTCTGGGGGTGACTTTTCATGC
>NW_007236099.1:0-391 GCF_000164805.1 Carlito syrichta | reverse complement strand
TAAATCACTACATTAGGGAGTTACAATCTGAAGCCAGAGGAATCAAAGCTCAGAAGTGGGTTTTGAACCAGTCCTTGAAGGACCGAGCAGATTTTGACAGGATTTTGCGGCTCCAGGTGGCCAAAGAAACTGCAAAAGAGGAGGCGTGGGTGAGTAGCTCACACTTTTTATCTGAAGAACATGAGTCTGGTTGAGAGCCAAAACAGGGGAATACTTGGAAGTACATATTGAAAAGGTATGCTGAAGGCTGTATCTTGGAGGGCCTCCCATGCCAGGCTGAGGGGTTTGCACACAGCCTGGCAGGCATGTGGGCACCATCCTTCAATGACTCCAGTCCTTACTGGTCAGGGAAGTGGCATTATGGAAGTGTTGTTAGGGGAGGTTAGTATGG
>NW_007236098.1:2215-2851 GCF_000164805.1 Carlito syrichta | reverse complement strand
AGCATACCTTTTCAATATGTACTTCCAAGTATTCCCCTGTTTTGGCTCTCAACCAGACTCATGTTCTTCAGATAAAAAGTGTGGGCTACTCACCCACGCCTCCTCTTTTGCAGTTTCTTTGGCCACCTGGAGCCGCAAAATCCTGTCAAAATCTGCTCGGTCCTTCAAGGACTTGTTCAAAACCCACTTCTGAGCTTTGATTCCTCTGGCTTCAGATTGTAACTCCCTAATGTAGTGATTTATTTAAGGATAGCATCCTCCAAGTGCACCAATCGCTGCTGCCCAGAGGCAGAAGCAATGTGGCTACTTTGTGTGTGTGTGTGTGTGTGTGTGTGTGTGTGTGTATGTGTGTGTGTGTGTCAGAGTCTCACTCTGTCACCCTGGCTGGAGTGCAGTGGCATGATCATGGCTACCACAGCCCCAACCTGCTGAGCTCAGGTGATCCTTTCACCTCAGCCTTCCACGTAGCTGGAACTATAGACATCTGCCATCCCTCCTGGCTAATTTTTTGATTTTTGTAGAGACAGGGTCTCACCATGTTTCCCAGGCTGTTCTCAAACTCCTGGGCTCAGGCAGTCCTCTCACCTCGGTCTCCCAAAGTGCTGGGATTATAGGCATGGACCACTGTGTTATCTA
>NW_007236098.1:0-892 GCF_000164805.1 Carlito syrichta | reverse complement strand
AACAACAGAGGAGATTGTTTCTCTCATGTAACTGTCTAAAACTAGGCAGTCCAAACCTGGTATCATGGCTCCATGATGCTGTCAATGTTTCATCCTATTTCTGTCTCTTAGTTCCATCATCCTTAGTTCATGGAATCAAGTCTCCCTGTTGCAAAATGCTTGCTGCCACAGAAGTCATAGGATCCAGATGAAAGCAAGAGGTGGATGATGGTACAAAGAAGACCTGCCATATGAGTTAACTCACCATTTAAGAAGCTTTCCTGGAAGTCCCACCAGTAATTTTCACTTCTATCTCATAGGCCAGAATTTAGTCACCTATCTTTATAAGAAAGGCTATGAATACAGGGATGAGGGGAGTGGGGACAAAAAACAGAACTTACTTACAAAAAAATGTGTATTCTTACATATTTAAACTTCAGTCACCTCCAAAGTACTCTCTGTTTGATGCAATGAACCTAGCAAAATGCTTTTCCACTGCTCAAAGCAGTTTTTGAACTCATCAATTTTGATGCCGTTTAGTTTTCTGTTTCCCCTCTTCCACATTGGCAAAACATTTCTCTTTAAGGACTTTTTTTCACCTAGGGGAACAAACAAAAAAAGTTGCTCAGGGCCAACAGGGAGAGTGGGCAAGGGGGTCATTCCAATTTTGTTTAAAACTGCTGAACGCTCAGCACAGTGTGGGCAGGTGCATTGTCATGGTGGAAAAAACCAGTCCCCTGTTTGCCACAGCTCAGGACTTTTTTTTTCACAAATCATGCCTCAACCCTCTTAAAACTTTCTGATAAAAACCTCGAATGACCATTTGATCTGGAGAAACAAATTCTGAGTGCACAATCCCTCCCGCATCAAAGAAACAAAATGATCATTGCTTTTATATTTGACTTAACTTGTG
>NW_007236097.1:0-9413 GCF_000164805.1 Carlito syrichta | reverse complement strand
CCAGCTGACTTAACTAGCTGACTTAACTAGATTGCCATCAGACTAGCCAGCTGGTTTAACTTGTCACCACCTACCTAGACAGCTGGCTAAAAAGCTCACATAACTCGCTGAATTACCAAGATAGCCAGCCCCCTAGCCAGCTGACTTAATTAGCAAGCTACCTACCTAGCCAGGTGGTTAGCCAGCTGACTTAACTAGATGACATAACCAGTTAGCCAGTTGGCTAGCCAGCTGACTTAACTAGCTAGCTACGCAGCTAGCAGATGGATAGCCACTTGTATTAACTAGCAGACTTAACCAGCTAGCGAGCTGTCTAGCCAGCTGACTCAACTAGGTGACTTAACTCGTTAGCCAGCTGGCAAACCAGCTGATTTAACTAGCTGACATCACTAGCTAGCCTGGTGGCTAGCCAGCTGACTTAACTAGTTAGCTACATAGGTATCCTGCATGCTTTTCAGCTCTCTTAACTATCTAGCTACCTAGCTATCCAGCTAGCTAACGAGCTGACTTAACTGGATAGCAAGCTGGCTAGCTAGCTGATTTAACTAGTTAGCTACCCAGCTAGGCTGTTGACTTAACTAACTGAATTAACTAGCTAGCTACCTAGCTAGCCTGCTGACTTTATTAGCTGAAATAACTAGCTAGAAACCTTGCTAGCTAAATAGCTAGCTAGCTGACTTATGTAGCTGATTTAACTAGCCAGCTAGCTGACATAACTAGCTGACTTAATTAGCCAGCTACCTAGCTAGCCAGCTAAAATAACTATCTGATATTACTAGCTAGCCAGCTGTCAGGCTGTCTAGACATCTGACTTAACTAGCTTTTTAACTAACTAGCGAGATGGCTAGCCAACTGACTTAATGAGGTGACTTAACTAGCTAGCCAGCTGGTTAGTCAGCTGATTTAACTAGTTGATTAACGAGCTAGGCAGCTGACCAGCCAGGTGTCAAAACTAGCTGAATTAACTTGTTATCCAGCTGGCTAGCCAACTGACTTAACTAGCTCTCTACCTTTCTAGCCACCTGGATAACCAGCTAACTTAACTAGCTGACTTATTTAGCTAGACAGCAGGCTAGCGAACTGATTTAACTAGGTCACTACCTAGCTAGTCAGCTGGCTTAACCAGTTGTCTTAACTAGCTGGTCTGCTTTCTAGCCAGGTGAATTAGCTACCTTGCTAAACAGCTAGCCACCTGGTTATCCAGCTGAATTAACTATACATATCTATCTAGCCAGCATCCTAGTCAGCTGAATAAATAACAAGCTACCTAGCTAGCCAGAGGGCTATTCAGCTGACTTAACTAGGTGACTTAACTATCGAACCAGCTGACTATACAGCTGACATAACTAGCTAGTTACCAAACTAGCAAGCTGGCTAGCCAGCTGATTTAACTAGCTAATCATAACTACCTAGCTATCATGCTGGCCAGAGAGCTGACTTAACTAGGTGATGAATTAAATAGCTAGCCAGCTGGCTAACCAACTACTTAACCAGCTAGCTACCTAGTTAGCTTACTCCTTATCTAATGTGCTTGCTTGTTTTCTTAAATATCTGACTTAACTAATTAGCTCACAAGCTAGCTAGCTGACAACAAGCTAACTTAACTCGTTAGCAAACTAGCTAGCTATTTGACACAACCAGCTGACTTAACTCATTAGCTAACTAGCTAGCTAGCCTACTCAACCATCTGACTCAACTCGTTTGCTTGCTAGTTAGCTAGCTGACTCAACCAGCTGACTTAACCCTTTAGTTCACTAGCTAAATACCTGATTCAACCTGCTGACTTAACCCATTTGCTATCTAGGTAGCTAACTGTATTAAACAGCTGACTAAACTAGAAAGGTGACTTAACTAGTTGACTTAGTGAACTTAACTACTTAGCTAGCTGTCTTAGCTGGCTGACTTAACTACCTGAATAATGTATGTAGATAACTATTTAACTAGCTGAATAACTAGCTGACTTAACGAATTAGCTAACTAGTTAGGTAGCAGACTTAAGTAGCTGATTTAAATAGCTAGCTAATTAGTGAGCTAGCTGACTAAACTAGCTTACTTAGCTAGCCAGCTGTTAAGCCAGCACACTTAGTTAACTGATTTAAGTAGTTGGCTAACGAGATAGCAAGCTGATTTAATGAGTTGGATAACGAGTTAGCTAACTGTTTTAACTAGTTGGTAAACAGTAAATTAACTGACTTTGTGAGTCAGTAAACGAGTTAACTAGGTGACATAACTTGTTGGCTGACTAGTCGGCCAACAAGTTAGCTGGTTTAACTCATTGACTGACTACTTGGTCGCCATGTTAGCTGGCTTAACAAGTAGGCTGAATAGTCAGCCGACTAGTTTGCTGGGTCAACTAGTTTACTGACAAGTTGGTTCACTAGTTAACTTGGTTAATAGTTGGCATGCTGGTTTGCTGAACCAACTTGTCAGCCTACTAGGGTGCCAACTAGTTGAGTCAGCTAACCAATCGGCCGACTAATAAGCCAAATTGTCAGCTGATATATTAGATGAGCTGACATAATTAGCTTGCTAACTGGTTGACTAACGGCTAGACAGTTTGCTTAACTATCTGACAAAACTCGTTAGCCAGGTGGCTAGCCAACTGACTTAACTAGATAGCCACCGACATATACCATTGGCTTGCCTGCTGAATTAACTACCTAGCTACCTAACTAATCAGGTTGATAGCAAGCTGAATTAACTAGGTGACATAACCTAACTTATCAAGCTAGCTACATAGCTAGCCAGCAGGGAAGCCTGATGACTTAACTAGATGACTTAAATATCTAGCCAGCTGGCTAGCCAGTAGAATTAACTAGCTTGGTACCTAGCTACCCAGCTGGCTAGCCAACTGTATTAACCAGTTGACTTAACCAGCTAGCCAGCTGGCAAAACTAGCAGACTTAACTAGTTAGCCAGCTGGCTACACAGCTAACTTAACTATCTCTCAACCTAGCTAGCTAGCAGTCTAGTCAGCAGACCTAAGTAGCTGACTTAATTAGCTAACCAACTGTCTAGCCAACTGACATACCAAGCTCTCTACCTAGCTAGCCAGCTGGCTAGCCAACTGACTTAACTAGCTGAGTTAAATAGCTGTCCTGCTTGCCTGACAGCTGAATTAACTAGTTGCTATATAGCTATCCAGCTGGCTAGGAAGATGACTTAACTAGGTGATTTATTTAGCTAGCCAGCTGACTTGCGAACTGACTTAAGTAACAAGCTACATAGCTAGCCAGCTGGATACCCAGCTGACTTAACTAGGTTGCTGTACTAGAAAGCCAGCGGACTAGACAGTTGACTTAAATATCTCGCTACCTAGCTAGCCAGCTGACTTAACTAGATGATTAAGTAGCTAGCTAGCTGGCTAGTAGGCTGACCTAACTGCCTAGCTACCTGGCTAGCCAGCTGAATAGACAGCTGAGTTAACTAGCTAACTCCCTACCTAGACCACTGGCTTGCCAGCTGACTTAACTACCTAGCTACCTATGTAACCAGCTGGCTAATGATCTGATTTAACTAGATTACTTAACTAGCTAGTTAATTGGCTAGCCAGCAGACTTAACAAGCAAGCTACACAGAGAGGCTACTGGCTAGCCAGCCGACTTAATTCGCTGAATGGACTAGATAGCAAGCTGACTTAACTAGCTGACTTAACCAGCTAGCTACCCTAGATCACTCCAGCTGGCTTAACTAACTGGCTTAACTAACTCTCTACCTAGGTAGCTATCTAGCTAGCCAGATGAATTAACTAGCTGACTTAACTAGCTAGCTAGCTGACATAACTAGCTGACTTAAATAGCTAGCTTCCTAGTTAACCAGCTGAATTAACTAGCTGAAATAACAAGCTAGACTGGTGGATAGCCACCTGCCTTAACTAGCTTTTTAACTAATTAACCATTTGGATAGCCAACAGACTTAACGAGCTGACTTAACTAGTTAGCCAGCTTGTTTCCAACTGACTTAACCAGCTGACTTCACAAGCTAGTCAGCTGGCTAACCAGCTAAATTAACTAACTGGCTACCTATGTAACAAGCTGTGTAGTCAACTGACATACCTATCTGACTTAAGCTATCAAGCTGGGTTGCCAGCTCACTTAACTAGGTAGCTACTTACCTAGACTACCTAGACATCAGGCTAGTCAGATGACTTAACTAGCTGACTTGAACAGCTAGCCTGCTGTCTTGCAAGCTGACTTATCTAGTTAGCTTCGTACCTAACCAGCTGACTAGACAGTTGACTGAACTAGCTGACTTAACAAGCTAGCCAGTTGGCTAACCAGCTGACTTAACTTGATGACATCAGTTGCTAGCCAAGTAGCTACCTAGCTGACTTAACTAGCTAGCTAACTACCTTGCCGGTTGCCTAGCCAGCTCTCTTAACTTGCTGAATTAACCAACTATCCAGCGAGCCAGCCAACTGACTTAACTACCTCACTACCTGGCTAGGCACCTGGCTAGCCAGCTGACTTAATTAGCTGAATTAACTAGCTAGCTACTAGTTAGACAGTTGACCTATATAGTTAGCTAACTAACTCACTACCTCGCTAGCCAGCTGATTTAAACAGTAAGCTAACTAGCTAGCTACCTAGCAAACAAACTCACTTAAATAGTTAGCTGCCTAGCTAGCAAGCTAACTTAACATGCTAGCTAACTAGTTAGCTTACCACTATCTAACGTGCTAGCTTGCTTACTTAGTCATCTGAATTAACTTGTTAGCTAATGAGCATCCTAGGTGGCTTAAGCTGCTGAGGTAATTCGTTAGCTAACTAGCTAGCTAGCTGACTCTTCCATCTGACTTAAATTATTAGCGAACTAGCTGGCTAGCCTACTCAAGCAGCTGGCCTGACCCATTTGCCAACTAGATAGCTAGCTGACTCAACCAGTTGTCATAACAAATTAGTTAACTAACTACCTGACTCAACCTGCTGACTTAACCTATTAGTTAACTAGCTAGCTAACTGTCTTAACCAGCTTACTAATTTAGAAACCTGACTTAAATAGTTGAATTAGGTAGGTGAATTAACTACTTAGGTAACTGATTTAACTGGTCGACTTAACTAGTTAGCTAGTTGACGTAACTACCTGCATTAAATAGTTAGCTAACAATAAACTAGCTGAATAACTAGCTGACTTAACTAATTAGCTAACTAGTTAGCTAACAGACTTAATTATCTGACTTAATAAGTTAGCTAACTAGTGAGCTAGCTGACTTAGCTAGCTGACTTAACTAGTTAGCTGGTTAGCTAGATGACTTAGCTAGCTGACTTAACTAGTTGGCTAACAAGATATCTAGCCGACTTAAGGACTTGGTTAATGAGTTAGCTACCTCTTTTATCTAGTTGGTAAACGAGTTAACTAGCTGATTTCACTAGATGTTTAACGAGTTAGCTAGGCAACTTATAGTGTTGGCTGACGAGTTGGCCAGATGTGTTAACTAGATGGATGGCTGGTGTGCTGAAATAACTAGCTGGCCAATTAGTAGGTCGACTAGTTAGCTGACCTAACTTGTCAGCGAGTAGTTAGCTGAGCTAACTTGTTGGCTGGCAAGTTGGCTGACTAGTCGGCATATTGGTTAGCTGACTTTACTAGTTGGCCAGCTAGGCGGCCGACCGGTTAGCTGACTTAACTAGTCATCTGGCCGAGAGGTGAACTGACTTTACGAATTATCTGCCAAAAAGTGTTGGTTAACGAGTTAGCTAACTGCTTTAACTATTTGGTAAACGAGTTAACTAGATGTCTTAATTATTTTGATAATGAGTTAGCTAGGTGACAACTTGTTGGCGGATGATGTGGACGATTTCTCATCTGGTTTAACACGTAGGCTGCCTACTCGACTGACTTGTTAGCTGGCTTAACAAGTCGGACGTCTAGTCGGCCGACTAGTTAGCTGAGTTAATTAGTTGACTGACGAGTTAGCCCACAAGTTAGTTCTGTTAACTAGTTGACTGGTTAGTTTGCTCACCTAACTAGTCAGATGACTAGATGGCCGACTATTTAGCTGACCTAACTAGTCGGCCAAGTTGGCTGACCTAACTTGTCAGCTGACCAGTTGGCCAACTAGTTGGCCGACTGGTTAGCTGACTTAAATAGTTGGCCGGCTAGTCGGCCAACTGTTTAGCTTACTTAACTTTCAGGCAGCGAGTGAGCCCTCAGGTGAGCTGAATTAACTAGTCGGTCAGCGAGTGAGCCGACTGGTCAGGTTACTTAACTATTGTGTCTTAATTAGTTGGCTACTGAGTTAACTAGGTGACTTAAATAGTTGGCGGACAATGAGGATAACTACTTATCTGGTTTGACACATTGGCTGACTACTTGGCTGACTTGTTAGCTGGCTTAACAAGTAGGCTGTCTAGTCGGCCGACTAGTTAGCTGTGTTAAATTGTTGGTTGACAAGATGGGCCCATAGTTAGTTCGGGTAAATATTTGGTTGGGTATTTTACTAGTTGGCCGATTGGTTAGCTGACTTAAATGGCTGGTCGGCTAGCCTGCCGACCGGTTAGCTTACTTAACTTGTCAGTTGGTGAGTGAGCCTACAGGTGAGCTTACTTAACTAGTCAGCTGGTGAGTGAGCCGACCGGTCAGTTGACTTAACTAGTCAGCTGGTGAGTGAGCTGACTGCTCAGCTGACTTTAGTCGGTTAGCGAGTGAGCCAAATTTTCAGAAGAGTTAACTAGTCAGCTGGGGAATGAGCCAACTGGTGAATTGACTTAACTAGTCAGCCAGCGAGTGACCTGACATGTGGACTGCCTTAACAAGTCTGTCAGCGAACAAGCCGACTGGTGAGCAGATTTAACTAGACAGCTGGCGAGCAAGTCAACTAGTTAGTTTACCTGTTGGACTGCGAGTGAGCCAACAATTTAGTTGACCTGTTGGCTGCCAAGTGAGCTGACTAGTTTGCTGACCAGTTTGCAGGTGAGTGAGCTGACTAACTAGCTGACCTGATGAAAAGTGAGTGAGCCCACCTGGCTGGTTAGCTGGATATGCAGTCAGCTAGCTAGCTAGTGGACTGACCATGTGGCTAACCAACCAGCTAAAATAGCCATTCGTCTGGCAGGACAGTTGGATAACCAGCTGGATTAACTAGCCAGCCACCCTGCTGATCAGTCAGCTAGCCAGCTGGCATGAGTAATGTGCTGCCTGCCTGACTCCCCTGCTATCCAGCCAGTTTAACTTGCCAGCCACCTAGTAGCTTGCCGATGTACAAGCTTTACTTAACTAGCTGACTTAACTAGATAGTCATCCAGCTAGCCACCTGGTTTAACTAGCAAGCCGCCTACCTTGCCAGCTGGCCAGTCAACTCACTTAACTCGATTATACAACTAGCTAGCCAGCTAGCCAGCCAACTGACTTAATTACCTAGCAAACTACCTAGCCAATTGGCTAGCCACTGACTTAACTACCTGACTAAAACTAGTCAGCTGGCTAACCAGCTGATGTAACTAGCTTGCTACCTAGCTAGCCAGGGGGCTAGCCACATGAATTAACTAGCTTACTTAACCAGCTAGCAAGCTGGTTAGCCAACTGACTCAACTAACTGACATAGCTAGATAGCCAGCTGGTTAGCCAGCTGACATAACTAGCAGACATCACTAGCTAGACAGGCGACTAACCAGTTGACCTAAATATTCACTACCTAGCTAACTAACTGGAAAGCCAACTGAATTAACTAGCTGACTTAACTAGCTATCCCACTTGCTAACCAGCTGATTTAACTAGATTGTTACCTAGTTAGCCAGGTAGCTACGCAGCTGACTTAACTACTTGACTTAAGCAGGTAGCAAGCTGGCTAGCCAGTTGACTCAACTAGATGACTTAACTAGTGAGCCAGATGGCTAGCCAGCTGGCTTAACTAGCTCTCTACCTAGCTATCTAGCTGTCTAGCCAGCTGAGTTGACTGGCTGACTTATTTAGCTAGCCAGCTGACTAGGCAACTGAGTTAACTATCTCGCTACCTGTCTAGTCTTCTGTCAAGCCAACTGACATAGCTAGGTGACTTACATAGCTGGCCTGCTTGTTAGTCAGCTGAATTAACAGGCTTGGTATATAGCTAGCCAGGAGTCTAGCCAACTAACTGAACTAGGTGACTTAACTATATAGCCAGGGGTCTAGACAACTGACTCAAATATCTAGCTACCTAGCTAGCCAGGTGTCAAGCCAGCAGACTGAACTATGTAACATAACTAGCTAGCCAGCTGGCAAGCAGGCTGATTCAATTGCTTAGCTACCTAGTTAGCCAGCTGGATAGCCAACTGACTTAACTAGCTAGCTACCTACCTAACCCATTGTTTTGCCAGCTGACTTAGCTACATAGCTACCTAGCTAACCAGCTGGCAAGAGAACTGACAGAACAAGGTTGTTTAACTAGCTAGCTAACTGGCTAGCCAGCTGACTTAACTAGCTAGCTACCTAACTAGGCTGCTGGCTAGACAGCTGACTTAACTCACTGACTTAACAAGCTGGCAAGCTGACTTAACTAGCTGACTTAACCAGCTAGCTACCCAGCTAGCCAGCTGGCATAGCTAACTGTCTTCAGTAACTAGCTACCTAGCTAGCTATCTAGCTAGCCAGCTGACTTAACAAGCTGACAACTAGCTAGTTACCTAACATGACTAGCTGACTTATATATCTAGTTTCCTATCTAGCCAGCTGACTTAGCTAGATGAAATAACTAGGTAGCCAGATGACTAGCCATCTGGCTTAACTAACTTTTCAACAAGCTAACCAGCTGTATAGCCAACTGACAGTGAGCTGACAACTAGCTAGCAGGGTGGTTGCCAGGTGACTTAACTAGATGACTTAACCAGCAAATCAGCTGGCTAGAGAGCTGTCTGAAATAGCTGGCTCTCTATCTAGCAACCTGGCTAGCCAACTGACATACCCGGCTGACTTTAGTGGGCAAGCTGGTAGTCAGCTCACTTAACTAGCTAGATATCTACCTAGCCAGTAGGCAAGCTTGCTGACTTAACTAGCTCAATTGAACAGCTACCTGCTGGCTAGCAAGCTAACTTATCTAGCTAGCTACATAGTAGCCAGCTAGTTAGACAGCTGACTAAACTAGCTGACTTAACCAGCTACCCAGTTGGCTATCCAGTTGACGTAATTCATGACATAACCAGCTAGCCAGTTAGCTATCTAGCTGATTTAACTAGCTAGCTACCTGAAATGCCAGTTGGCTTGCCTGCTCTCTTAACTAGCTGAATTAACCAGCTAGCCAGCTGGCTAACCAACTGACTTAACTGGCTCGCTACCTAGTTACCCAGCTTGCTAGGCAGCTGACTTAACTAGCTGACTTAAGCTAACTACCTGGTTAGCCAGCTGTCTTACTAGTTAGCTAACTAGCTAGCTACCGAGCTAGCCAGCTGACTTAAGAAATTAGCTAAATACCCATCTACCTAGCTAACAAGCTGACTTAA
>NW_007236096.1:0-930 GCF_000164805.1 Carlito syrichta | reverse complement strand
CAGCGAGTAGTTAGCTGAGCTAACTTGTTGGCTGGCAATTGGCTGACTAGTCGGCATATTGGTTAGCTGACTTTACTAGTTGGCCAGCTAGGTGGCCGACCAGTTAGCTGACTTAACTAGTCGTCTGGCAAGTGAGCCGAGAGCTGAGCTAACTTTACGAATTATCCGCCGAAAAGTGTTGGTTAACGAGTTAGCTAACTGTTTTAACTATTTGGTAAACTAGTTACCTAGATGACTTAATTAGTTAGATAATGAGTTAGCTAGGTGACTTAACTTGTTGGCGGATGATGTGGATGATTTCTCATCTGGTTTAACACATTGGCTGCCTACTCGACTGACCTGTTAGCCGGCTTAACAAGTCAGACGTCTAGTCGGCCGACTAGTTAGCTGAGTTAATTAGTTGACTGACGAGATGGCCCACAAGTTAGTTCTGTTAACTAGTTGACTGGTTAGTTTGCTCACCTAACTAGTTAGATGACTTGATGGCCGACTATTTAACTGACCTAACTAGTCGGCCAAGTTGGCTGACCTAACTTGTCAGCTGACCAGTTGGCCGACTAGTTGGCCGACTGGTTAGCTGACTTAAATAGTTGGCCGGCTAGTCGGCCAACTGTTTAGCTTACTTAACTTTCAGGAGGCGAGGGAGCCCTCAGGTGAGCTGAATTAACTAGTCGGTCAGTGAGTGAGCTGACTGATCAGGTTACTTAACTATTGTGTCTTAATTAGTTGGCTACTGAGTTAACTAGGTGACTTAAATAGTTGGTGGACGATGAGGATAACTAATTATCTGGTTTGACACATTGGCTGACTATTTGGCTGACTTGTTAGCAGGCTTAACAAGTGAGTTGACTTATCTAGTCAGCCAGCGAGTGCCCTAACGTGTGGGCTACCTTAACAAGTCTGTCAGCGAACAAGCCGACCGGTGAGCAG
>NW_007236095.1:0-9995 GCF_000164805.1 Carlito syrichta | reverse complement strand
AATAAATGAGTGATATTTACAGTGTGATAACCTCAAGATCCTCAAAATACTTGCCTGGTGTCCAAAAGGGCGTTTGACAGAAGACATGAGGGCTCACTAAGGAGAAAGATGGCAAATGAGGGTTGGCAAAGTTTCTTCAGATAAGAAAGTCAATGAGCCATCTTGCATCTGTTGTTTGGGTCACTGATTTTGACTAAAAGTTTTGTGTTTGTTTTACCCCAAACATTGCTGCCACAGGTAAATAGTTCAGGCTAAGTACAAGAAGCTGAGATAAACGGATGTTCTCACCAAGTTACACTGCACAGCAGTGCTGAGCCTTGGGCTAAATTCTTAGGGCAGCAAAGCCAGCCTTCACCCACACCCCCACTCTTTCCCAAGCCACATACGTCTCCAGATTCATGCCTGTCTCTGCAGCCCTCACATCCTGAAGCCAGTCCTTCCTATGGAACATTTTTAAAAATTTTAGAACCCAGCCTGCTGGCAGTTTTTTTTTTTAACAGCCCAAGAGCTCAGAATGGTTTTAACACTTAAAAAATTAAAAAAACAATTTAAAAAAGAAGACTATTTCATGACACATGACCATTATAGAAAATTCAAATTTCAGTGTTCCTAAAGTATTATTGGAACACAGCCATGCTCATTTTTTAAACCTATTGTTCATGGCTGCTATCATGTTACAAGGGCAGAGTAATGGTCACAGTGACCAAACAAAAGTCATTTTACCAAACCTTACCAAATTCTGAGAGATATCCCTGAAGACGTGCCAAAAAAGCACAGGAGATTCTTTATGTTTTATACTCCTCTTAGAGACAGCGAATGCACATTACTTTGTCAAACCCTGAACAGCACTATTGTTAAAAAATAATACAGTTAAACCTGGTGTTTTCCAACCACATTTGAAGATGGCTCCAGTTTCTTCACGTAACACTCGTGAATATACCTTTAAACATCCCACAAATACCTCTTGAGAAGCACCGCTCTGGATCGATTCTTCTCTCTTCCCTGTTGGAAGATATCTGTCCTGTGTTCCATTCCTTCAGGTCCACACATGAAAGCTAACACCTCAGGAATAAGAGAAGGATCTTATCTTATAATCCAAACTATAGTTCTTAGTTTATATATTGCCATATGGTTCTCACGCATGAGTCTTGTCAGATCTATAATGGAGGTCGTGCCAGTCCTCTCACATATCACCTGGCAGTGCAAGGAGGGCCAGTCAGATAATATACATGATAGGTTTCTAACTACTGAAACATACTATGCAAATAAAAACATTAGTGTGGGTACTCCAGGTTGCGGGATAGTGAGCAGGCGAAAGAGGCGGGGAGGAGCCGGCCCACTTGGTTGCCTGCTCGCTGGCTTACTGGCATCGCTGCGGGTCCACTGCCACGATTCCCGCTCGCCCGCCGCCCCGTTTCATGAGCTCAGGGCACCCGCCGGCCGGGTCGGGAGTCACGCGTGCCCTCGGACGTTGCGGGGGGAGTGGTGGGTGAAGGAGGAACCACCGGGGTCCCGCTGCATGAGCTCTCAAGGCGGGAAACAGCCGGCGGCCATGGCCTGAGACCTCAGGCACCATAGGGCTCCCTGTGCTCCAGTTCAGTGACTGCTGCTCCACAGCTCACACTTCCGAGAGACGCTCAAGTCGCACGAAGCGGAGCTGGACAAGACCACAAATTCGTCAAGGACAGGAAGTCCCTCATCGGCGTGCTCAAGTTTGTTTTCAGCAAAGTGGAAGTTTTCAGATTCCTTAAATGAATTTAAATTTCAGTGCATAGGAGATGCAGAAATAGATGATGAGATGTATATAGCAAGGTCTTTGCAGGAGTTTGCACTGTCCTCAGGAATCTTGAAGATGAACGGATATGGATGGGACCAAGACTACATAGTGCTGAATAGACAGACTGTAAAACAGAGGGAAAAGGGAACAAAGCCGGAAAACTCTCATAAGGAAGAACAGGACATTGCAGAAGAGAAATAAAAGCAACCCCACCTTCCCTCAAAAACAGAACTGAAGAAGGGGAGGGAAAGGGGGAGAGGGAGAAAAATCTACAGAAATGAAGAAAAACCAAAAGAAGAGTATGGGTCTCTCCCAGACGCCTGGCAGAGCAGACACAGAAAACTGACTTTGGAATACGAACAATGAAAAGCCCCCAGAATGAAGGGTCTCAAACTGCAAATGTAGATATCAAGACAATAATGGAGAGATTAAAAAGAATTGAGGAGACACAAGAAGAAACGAGAAAGAAGCTGATATCTGAAATAACAGCAATAAAGAATACTGTGAATGAAATAAATAACAAACTGATAAGCACGGAAAGCAGAATTACCCAAGCAGAAAAAAGAATCTCAGAGCTTGAGGACCAAAATATAGAAATAACCCAAACTCTTAAAAACACAGAAAATAAGCTCAAAAAGACAGAACAAAACCTTCAAGAGATGAGTGACTACCTCAAGAGGCCTAACCTAAGAGTAATCGGACTCCCTGAGGCAGAAAGAGAAACAGAGACCACATTGGAACAAACTTTCCATGAGATCATTCAAGAAAGCTTCCCTTATCTAATCAGTGATGCAAAAATTCAAACACAAGAGATTCAGAGAACCCCTGCAAGACAACAAATGAGAAGATCAATGCTTAAACACATAATAATTCGCCTAAATAAAGTAGGCACAAAAGAAAAAATCCTAAAGGCAGCAAGAGAAAAAGGCCAGATCACCTACCATGGAAGACCAATCAGAATAGCCACAGATTTATCTGCAGAAACCCTGCAGGCTAGGAGAGCTTGGAGCCCTATCTTCAAAGTCCTAAAAGATAAACACTTTCAACAAAGAATAACCTACCCAGCCAAGCTCAGCTTCATCAGTGAGGGAGAATTAAAATCTTTCCCAGATATCCAATCCCTAAGAACTTATGCTGCCACCAAATCATCTCTACATGAAATACTTAAGAGAGTACTAAACACAGAAGAAAAGGAAAAAAGAACAACATTCTTCACAAGAGTACAGGGAAAAGAATAAAATATACACGAACCAACCCCAAAACCAAAAGAAAGACAAAAAAAGAAAAAACCAAGTGGAAGAGCAACAACTCAATAAGAACTCCATGATAGGGATGAACTCTCACATTTCAATAATTAGTCTGAATGTAAATGGACTAAACGCACCACTGAAAAGACATAGAATGACAAAATGGATAAAATATCACCAGGCAACAATATACTGCCTTCAAGAGACCCATCTCACTAGAAAGGACATACACAGACTCAAAGTAAGAGGATGGGAAACAAATTTTCAGGCGAATGGAACACAAAAGAAAGGAGGAGTCATAATCCTAATTTCAGACAAAATACCATTTAAGCTATCAAAAATTTAAAAAGATAAAGAGGGTCACTACATAATGATAAAAAGTTCACTCCATCAACAAGAAATATCTCTCCTAAACATATATGCACCCAACATAGGTGTGCCAACATTCATAAAGCAACTTCTAGGAAAACTAAAGAAATACATTGACTCTAACACCATCATAGCTGGGGACTTTAATACACCACTCACAACCCTAGACAGATCATCAGGACAAAAAAATCAGCAAGGAGATCCGGAACCTCAATGAGACTCTGGACCAAATGAACTTAATTGATACCTACAGAACACCCCATCCAAAGACCACAGAATACACATTCTACTCATCACCACATGGAACATATTCTAAGATTGACCACATAGTTGGACACAAATCAAGCATAAGCAAATTTAAAAGGACTGAAATTCTACCATGCACCTTCTCGGACCACAGTGAAATAAAAATAAACATTGACACCAACAAGGTCCCCCCAAAACCCACAAAGCCATGGACAATAAACAGCATGATGCTAAACAACTCCTGGGTCAATGATGAAATCAAAACAGAGATCAAAAGACACCTGGAAACAAATGAAAATAAAGAAACATCTTACCAAAATCTCTGGGACGCCTTAAAAGCTGTAATAAGAGGGGAATTTATATCCCTACAAACACACATGAGGAAAATGGAAGGAACAGAAATTCACAATCTAACAAGCCACCTAAAGAAACTGAAAAAGCAAGACCACAAAAACCCTAATTTCAGCAGAAGAATCCAGATCACCAAAATAAAAGCCCAAATCCAGGACATAGAAGACAAAAAGATAATACAAAAAAATCAATGAAACAAAAAGCTGGTTCTTCGAAAGAATAAACAAGATCGATGGTCCCCTAGCTAGAATGACCAAGAAAAAATGAGAAAAAAACCATATAAGCACAATCAGAAACACAAAAGATGAAGTCACATCTGACCCTGAAGAAATACAAAAGATCATTAGAGACTACTACGTACACTTGTATGGAAACAAACTTGAAAACCTTAAGGAAATGGAGGACTTTCTGACATCACAACCTACCTAGGTTGGAACAAGAAGAAATTGAGATCCTAAATAAACCAACAACAATCAAGGAAATCGATTATGTAATAAGAAAACTTCCTACCAAAAAAAACCCTGGTCCAGATGGCTTTCCAGCAGAATTCTACAAGACATTTAAGGAGGAGCTGATACCAATCCTACCGAAGGTATTCCAGGTGATTGAAAAAGATGGAACGCTCCCCAAATCATTTTATGAAGCCAACATCACATTGATACCCAAGCCAGGTAAAGATCCAACAAAGAAAGAGAACTACTGGCCAATATCTTTGATGAACACAAATGCTAAAATTCTCAACAAGATCCTAGCAAACCAGATTCAGCAATACATCTCAAAAATCATCCATCATGACCAAGTAGTCTTCATTCCTGGGATGCAAGGCTGGTTCAACATTTGTAAAACCATAAATGTTATTAAATACATCATCAGATGTCAAAACAAAAACCACATGATTATATCATTAGATGCAGAAAAAGCTTTTGATAAAATCCAGCACCCCTTCTTGATAAAAACCCTTGAACATCTAGGCATACGGGGAACATACCTCAAAATAGTAAAAGCCATCTACAAGAAACCCACAGCGAGCATACTCCTAAATGGACAAAAATTAGAACCATTTCCCCTGAAAACTGGAACAAGACAAGGATGCCCACTCTCACCCCTCCTGTTCAACATAGTATTGGAAGTCCTGGCTCGAGCAATCAGAGAAGAGAAGGCAATCAGGGGTATCCAAATGGAAAAGAGGACGTCAAGTTCTCTCTCTTTGCAGATGATATGATTGTGTACCTTGAAAACCCAAGAGAATCTGTCAAAAACCTCCTTACACTGATAAAGGCCTTTGGCAGAGTCTCAGGACACAAAATAAATGTACAAAAGACAATCGCATTTCTCTACACCAATAATAAACAAACAGAAACCCAAATAAAAAACACAATTCCATTCACAATAGCCACAAAAAAAATGAAATACCTTGGCATCTTCCTAACCAGAGACGTGAAAGACCTTTACAATGAAAATTACAAAACACTGCTCAAAGAAATCAAAGTTGACACGAACAAGTGGAAAAATATCCCATGTTCATGGATCGGAAGAATCAACATTGTGAAGATGTCCATCTTACCTAAGGCAATCTACAAATTCAATGCAATACCCATTCAATTACCAACAACATTCTTCTCAGACCTAGAAAAAACAACACAGGAATTCATATGGAAACACAAACGTCCAAGAATAGCCAGAACAATCCTCAGCAAAAAAAAACAAAGCAGGTGATATCACATTACCAGACTTCAAACTTTACTATAAAGCGGCAATCATCAAAACAACTTGGTATTGGTATAGGAACAGGCATATAGATCAATGGAATAGAATTGAGATTCCAGAAGCAAAACCTCAATATCTCAACCAACTCATCTTCAACAAAGGCTTCACCACCTACCACTGGGGAGAGGAGAACGTATTCATTAAATGGTGCTGGGAAAACTGGTTGACCACATGCAGAAGATTGAAACAGGACCCCTATCTATCCCCATGCACAAAGGTTAATTCCAAATGAATCAGAGACCTAAATGTAAAACCTCAAACCATAAGAACCTTAGAAAATGAAGGAAATACCTTCATGGAAATCGTAACTGGCATCCAATTCCTGAACAAAACCCAAAACCCACAGCTCATAAGAGAGAAGATAGACAAGTGGGACCTTATTAAACTGACAAGCTTCTGCAAAGTCAAAGAAACCATCAAGAGAGCAGGGAGACAGCCTACAGACTGGAAAAAAATATTTGCCACCACCAATTCTGACAAAGGCTTAACATCCTGGCTCTATAAGGAACTCAAGCGTGCTGAAAAGAAAAAACAAACAACCCCATTATAAAATGGGAAAAGATATGAACAGACACTTCACAAAGGAAGACATCGGAGCAGCCAACAAACACATGAAGAAATGTTCAACCTCACTAATCATCAGGGAGATGCAAATCAAAACCACACTGAGATACCACCTAACACCAGTCAGAATGGCAATTATCAACAAGTCAAAAAATAACAGCTGCTGGAGAGGGTGTGGTGAAAAGGGAACACTTCTACACTGTTGGTGGGAGTGTAAACTAGTGCAACCTCTGTGGAAAGCAGTGTGGCGATTCCTAAAAGCTCTAAATACCAACCTCCCATATGACCCCGCAATCCCCCTACTGGGAATATATCCTGAAGAACACAAATCACTCCATAAAAAAGATACCTGCACACGCATGTTTATCGCAGCATTGTTCACAATAGCTAGAACCTGGAAACAGCCATGCTGCCCGTCAAAAGAGGACTGGATTTAAAAAATGTGGTACATATACACGATGGAATACTACACAGCCATAAAAAAAGAACAAAATCATGAATTTCACAGCAACCTGGATGGAACTAGAATCTATAATACTGAGTGACCTCTCACAGAAACAAAGATCCGAGTATCACATGTTCTCACTCAGATAATGGACCTTAAACGTCCAATGCAATAATATACGAAAATGACTGACAGTACTGGGAAACTATGGTGGGGGGAGGGAGATGGGATTAACAGTAACAAATATCTGTCTGGGAACGGGGAAACACCCCATATCAACAGGGTGCCTGAATGAAACCCAATTGTATACCTAACCCTTAACTGTACCCCACAACTTCATAATAAAAAATAAATAAATAATTTTTTTAAAAAAGCATTAGTATCATCTCAAATGAAAAGAACAGCAGCAACCCACTAAAAGCTCCTCAAATTCATTTTCCCTCATTCAATTAATTCAGTATATTACTGCCAAACAAATTTCCTAAAACTACACTTAAAAAATGTCAATCCTCTACTCAATTACGCATAACTGTTCCTTATTGCTTAATGCAGTGGTTAAAATTGAGTTCCACAGATTCACAAGGTTCCATGGAGCTGACTCGGGTCCCCTAAAGGTGAGAAGGGTAGACCCGGACCACAAGTCTTTAACTGTCTTACATATTAGAACTTCCAAATCATATTCCATTTGCAAAAGGATTTAGCTGTCCAAAATATGTTCGGAAAAACTAGCATGGCCACGCTTAGCTCTGCTGTGTGATTTTTAGATCTCCAGACCGAATTTTATTTTCCATGTCTTTGTAATAGGTGTCTTCCTTTTCAGCTGAGTATTGGTAAGATTGGCTTCCTAATAGGATTGATCAGTGCTGCATTTGTACACTATGTCGGAAGGCAACAGGGAGTAGGGGAGTGTGCAGGGTACACAGGGACAGAAGCAGAGCCCTGGGATGAGGCTAGCAGCCTCAACCGTAGACCAGACAGTCATGTTGCTCTATTCACTCTTCAGCCAGATCAAGGTCAGTTTGCAAGGAGAAGCTGATGGGGGCTGGTGTGTGTGTGTGTGCGTGTGTGTGTGTGTGTGTGTGTGTGTGTGTGTGTGTATGTTGTGCGTGTATTGAGGGGAGGGTGGGGGAAGAGGAACAAGACAGCAATGCATAGAGTTTGAGAGAGAGGGACAATAGCAGATGCTACATTCTGGTGCAACTCAGGCCGTTAACCAATACCACGATCGAGTTACGTAAAAATCACTTACAACAGTACCTGAGACATAATCAGCACTAAGTGGTAAGTATTGTTGTCAGTAGTACTATTGTTATGTTGCTATTCTTACTGTTATTACTCACAGAGCATGTACAAAGTAGGGATATAACCCCACAAAAAAAGTTAGCTGGAAGAAGACAAAGTGCTGGGCCCAGTTTGGTTGATACCTTCTCTCTTTAACTAATCTCTACACTATGTTAGTTCTTTCAAAGTACTTATAATTTGTAAGTATATGCTGTTTGGATTTTTTTGGCCTGCTTATGGTTTACTGTCTGCTTCCTCTATTTGATTTTTAAGCTCTGTAAAGTCAAGGACTGAGCCCGTGTTATTCACAGTTTGACACCCAGTGTCTAGCATGATGCCTGGCACAGTGGGCGTGGGATACAGAGCGGTGGGTGACTACCTGGATGGGTGACAACTGGGGATAGAGGAAGCTTCCTTCAGGGGCCACACCCCCCGTGGGGGAATTTGGAAAAATCTTTGCAGTCCAAATATCTCAGGCAAAAGGGAACCAGAGTGGCAGACTGAATTCTCCAAGTGCTTCAGTCCTTGGTTGTGGTGCCGGAGAGTGTATGGCCCAGTGGCAGGTGGATGATGACTTTTGAGGCTAGATCATGAAAATGTCCTGTACTTCCATCTTGTTTCTGGGGGGACACTTTTTCTTGGAAGCCAAAGGGCAAAGCCAAGTCACTCTACATGGAAAAGTAATGTAGAGAGGAACTTTAGTTCCCTGACCCACAGCCATGGCTGAATTCCCATCTGGCAGACAGCATCGCCCTGCCTATCTTGTGATTGTGTCAACTTGCAAGCGTCTCATCCTGAAAGTGTCTCATCCAGTCTCCCACCAAGCTGCCCCAGCTGATGCTGTATAAGGCAAAGGTGAGCCATCCTGTCAATCTCAGATTTGTGAGCAAAGCTAATGATTGTCATTATTTGAAGTCATTACACTTTGGGGTGTTACACAGCAACTGATAATTGTTACAATGTTTAACCAATATACATCTTAAAGGCAGGAGCACCAAAGGTAAGCTGTGAGAATTAGGGTGAGATATCTTATGGAATAATATGAATAAGTTTGTGTATTAAAGAATATCTCTTGTTTCCATAAAGCAGACCAACTACTGGACTTCCCCAAGTTTCAACAATAAAAGAAAGGGTTGGAGGAACTACTGCAATTAGCTTTTGTACCCAGTAACTTTGCACAAGGAATTTCGCTCTGCTAGGGATAATAGGTGAGGTGTAGAATGTCAAACCTGAGCTTGAAACTACATTTTTTTCCTCCCAGAGTGCTGCAGTGGGAAACTGAACAACCTTCTTTAAATATCTCACTCTTAGCCACCATATCCTGCTCAGACAATTGGTTCAAAAGACCAACTCTGATTTTCAGCTTGTAGGTCTTCTTCTGAAAGGCCTGCAGCCTCATTCCTGGGCCATGATTGGTACATCTCTCTCCCTTGCTTTTCAAAGGGTCTGTAGAGTCCCAAAGGATTTTGACAGATCAAAAGAGTCACAGAAATAGACTGTGAGAGCACCTCCAGGGGTGGATTGGAAATGATGTGGTGAGTGATTAGAGCAAGGGTAAGTCTAGTGGTTTATGGGGGATTCCAGGTACACCCTGCATAGACCAGAGAGTTTAGAGACACATAGAAAAACCTAGAAGAGAAGAGTCCATACTGAAGAGCTCCTCTGCATCAAATTTCAACCACTTTGAGTCTTGCCATCATAATTTTGTCTCAGGTATGAAGCCGAGAACACCCCCTGCCAATTTGTCCCACTTAAATTGTCTTTTATATCTCTCAATTTTTTCCACATCAGTAGTCAGGTAAAATATCCAGATTGTCCTTGATAATTATATATGGAAAAGGCCTTTTCTATGTATATATGTACACACACACACACACACACATATACGTACATGCACACACATGTGCACATAACACTCCAGGTAAGAATTTTTTGGTAAACTTTTTAA
>NW_007236093.1:0-627 GCF_000164805.1 Carlito syrichta | reverse complement strand
CACAGGCTGCTCTCAAACCATCCAACTCAGGCCATCTTCTTGGACTGGTCCTCCCAAATTGCTGCCATCATAGGCTTTCCATTTGGTCAACATCCTAGTCTTGCCTGGTCTTGAACTATGGGCTGGTGACGATCTGCCTGCCGAGGCCTGTCCTCACCCAAGGTTTTCTGGGTTTTGCTTGCGGTCCAGGTGGGGGCTTCCTATGGTGTTCAAACTGGTCTCAAGATTCTGGGCTCCAGTCATCTTCCCTTCTTAGCCTCCTCAAGTGCCAAGGAGACAGTCGTGATTTGCCCGAATGTCCATGACCTCCGAAGGTTTGAAAGTCACTCCCTCCCTTTCACCAAGGCGGCCCCTGGGAGCAACGAGCAAGTCTACCTTGGGGAACAGGCAGGTGGTGGTCTGTGCATCCCTTCAGAGACACGACCCTGTGCCAGGCACTTCATCTGGGAGATTCAGAGATCGACTCCAGATGACCTCTCCAGGGTCATGGGTCATCAGAAGGGAACTGGCCTCGCGTTTCGACCCTGAGAGGGTTGTGGAGGCCGGGCACAGGGGCTAACGCCTGTCATCAGGGCACTCTGAGTGGCCGAGGTGAGAGGATGGCCTGAGATCCAGGGTTCGAGTCCG
>NW_007236092.1:0-680 GCF_000164805.1 Carlito syrichta | reverse complement strand
CCCTGGGGAGACCTGGATTCCTGTCCTGATGCAGGTCGAAGGCATCTTTCTTTGTCACTGAAGTCTCCATCTGACAGGTTGGGGTATGGCAGTACTATCGTGGCTCCTGGGGTCTAGACTTGAGGGACTCAGGCTGTTTTTCCGCCTTGGTCCCTGAGCAGACAGGACTCCAGGGGCCAACATGCCTGACTCGTTTTTGGGGACCTCTAGCCGAGATGAGGTTTGGTCACTTTGCCCAGGCTAGTCTCCAAACCCTGGGCTCAGGCAGCCTGCTGCATCAGTCTCCCAGGGCATGTGGCTGAAAGCCATTAGCCACGGTGCCCGGCCTGGACTCACACGTTCTGTCAGTGAGAGTGATGCAAAGGAATACCCTGGGATGGAGCCACCGCATCTGGTGTATCCGGGGCCACGGGCAGGCCACCTGTGACTCCAGTGTTTGCCTTCCGGGGAGCAACGAGGTCTCGTTACGTGTCCCAGGCTGGTATCAAACACCCAGGATCCAGTGGTCCCCGACCTCGGTCTCCCAAAGCCACAACCCAAATGTCTGCTGATACACTGTGTTTTGGGAACTCTAGGCCCAAGCCTGGGACCTCCTTCCCAAAAGATCTTTGTCTGTTCAGGATGATCCCAACTCCATAGACAAGTGGATGCTTTTCCTTTTTTTCTTCTTTTCCTTTTTT
>NW_007236091.1:0-1059 GCF_000164805.1 Carlito syrichta | reverse complement strand
CACTGGAATACATGAGCTCTGCCAGGGCAGAGACCACACTTGACTCATTTCTTTATTACTAGATCCCAGCACAGTTTCAGGTTAATGGAGGAACCCAAATAAATTTTGGTAGAATGCATGGTAGATGAAGCAAGCACACACACACAGCTCTCTCTCTCTCTCTCTCTCTCTCTCTCTCTCTCTCTCTCTCTCTCTCTCTCTCTCTGGATGGATTAAGGGGTTATACTGGAAGACATAACTCCTAGACTAGCTAATGCCCCAGTTGAGTTGCTATATGTGCCTGCCCTGAAAAGAGCAAGGCTTAGGGATTTAAAGAACTTGAATAAAGGATGATCACATTTGAAGTGCAAAAAGAATGGATGGAGCATAGCATAAGATTATTCATGGAAGCAAAAAAACACAAACAAACACAAATCGTGAAATGTGTAAGTAATGACAAAAAGGAAAAAAGAAACAGACATTTATTGACCACTTTGATCATCAAGCCAGGAAATTGCGAGATGCTTGAAGTATGTTAACTTATTTTATGATAACAAAAGTCCTTCTTAGGAAGGTATTATTGACCCCTAAAAATATGAAAACTGAAAGTGAGGAAGTGCAAGTAACATATCCCTGTTGTAACACAGTAACCCCAAATCTGAGAGGGCTTCTGCATAATGTTTATCTGTTCCAAAGAAGTCACCCTGAGTCCTAGCAGGAAAATACATCAGTTTATTAAAACCTACAGGAGATGGCCAGGTACAGTGGTTCAGCCTGTAATCCCAGAACTTTGGGAGGCTGAGGTGAGAGGATTGCCTGAGCCCTGGGTTTGAGACCAGTCTGGGCAACTTGGTGAGACCTGATCTCTACAATAAGTTAAAACAACAACAACAAAAAAAACAAATCATGCATGCTTGCATGCACCTGTAGTTCTGGCTACTTGAAAGGTTGAGGTGGAAGGATTGTCTAAACCCAGCAGGTCAAGGCTGCGGTGGTTGTGAACGTGCCACTGCACTCCAGCCTGGGTGACAGAGTGTGACTCTGACTAAAAAAAAAAAACCAAAAACTTACAGGAGGCAC
>NW_007236090.1:0-1021 GCF_000164805.1 Carlito syrichta | reverse complement strand
CGGATTCAGAGAGGTTAAGAGATCTCCTCAAGGTCTCATTCATTTACTGACCAAATAATGATCAGTGGCAACCAAAGGTTGGATACTGCACTAAGTGTAATATATACAGCAGAAAATAATGGGCAACCCAAGCTCTTGGGGAACTCCAGGTTTAAAGGGGAGATACAGGTGAGCAAACAGATGGTTATGATGCAGTGAGATCAGAGTCATCAAAGAGAAACATGGACACCATGCAGGTACACAAGAAGGTCACCTGACCTAGGCTGTCACTGTCATGGGAAACATCCTGAAAGAGCAGATGGCAAAGCAAGCCATGAATGCAGGCACTCCATTCTTGGGAGTGGAAGAACAGCAAGGAATCCCAAGATAGAGCTCTGTCTCTACATCTGTGTTCTTTCAGGGGCATTCACTGGAAGAAATAATTTCCTGAAGCTATTCTCAGACATGCAGAGTGTTTCCTAGATCTCCCTTCATAAGAATCTATAACTATTTTCTTTCATGTAAATTCAAATTCCCTGCCAACTTTTAATTCCAGGATCATCCCACCCATCTTATCTTTCCCCACTGCTCTCAGCACACTCCTTCCATTCAGACAAATCACAGGCATTAATGCAAGGCCACCTGGTGGTGATCTCTAATACTCAATGGCAGATGACTGAACCCATTCTGTGGAATGTGATGGACTCTAGAAGAGCTTTGCTACTCACAGTGTGATCCCTGAACCAGTAGCATCAATATCACCTTGGAGTTTGTAAAAATTTGCAGAATCCCAGGCCCTTGTCCAGACCTCCTGAATTAGAACTTATATTTCAATAAGAACCTTTGGTTGACTATTGTGCATATTAAAATTTGAGAAGTTTTTCCAAAGAGATAGTATAATTTAATGCTAAATGACATACGAGAGAGCCACAGTAGGTTTATTTGCAAGCATAGTCTCATTTTACAGTCTTTTTTTGTTCTGAAATAAAAAGAAAAAAACTGTATAAATTTTTTTTTATTTTGTTGATTGACAATTACAGCA
>NW_007236089.1:0-859 GCF_000164805.1 Carlito syrichta | reverse complement strand
CAGCTGAGTAGCAAGCAGGCCAGCTATTTATGTCTGCTTGTTAAGACAGCTGGCTAGCCACCTGGCTGGCTAGGTAGTGAGCTACTTAAGTCAGTTGGCTAGCCAGCTCACAAGCCAATTAAGTCAGCTAGGTAAGTCAACTGGTTAGCCAGCTAACTAGCTAGATAGAGAGCTAGTTATGTCAGCTGTCTAGCCAGCTGACTAACTAGTTAATTCAGCTGGTTGAGTCAGCTGGCTAGCCAGTTGGCTAGCAAGTTAAGTCAACTAGTTATGTCAACTGGCTAGCCAGCTGGTTAGCTAGGTAGGAAGCTAGTTAAATCAGCTGGCTAACCAGGTGGCTAGCTATTTATGTCAGCTAGTTAAATCAGCTGGCTTCTCTGCTGGTTGTCTAGGTGGCTACCTAGTTAAGCCAGCTGGCTAGCCAACTGGCAAGCTGGTTATGTCAGGTAGTTAATTAAACAGGCCAGCCAGATGGCTAGCAAGTTAAGTCAGCTAGTTAGTTCAGCTTGCCAGCCAGCTGGCTACCTTGGTAGATAGCTAGTTAAGCAGCTGGTTAAGTCAGCTGGTTATCCAGGTTCTAGCTAGTTAAATCAGTTAGTTAAGTCAGCTGGATAACCAGCTACCCAGCAGGGTACCTAGCTAGTCAAATCAACTGGCTAGCCAGCTGACTATCTTGTTAAATCACGTAGTTAGGTCAGCTCACTGGCCAGCATGTTAGCTAGGTATTTAGGTAGTTAAATTAGTTGGTAAGCCAGTTGGCCAGCTAGTAAAGTCAGCTAGTTTAGTCAGCTGGGTAACCAGGCATTTAGCAAGTTAAGTCAGCTGGTGAAGTCAGTTGTCTAGCCAGCTGACTAATTTG
>NW_007236088.1:2173-2884 GCF_000164805.1 Carlito syrichta | reverse complement strand
GCAAGTTAAGTCAGCTAGTTAGTTCAGCTTGCCAGCCAGCTGGCTACCTTGGTAGATAGCTAATTAAGCAGCTGGTTAAGTCAGCTGGTTATCCAGGTTCTAGCTAGTTAAATCAGTTAGTTAAGTCAGCTGGCTAACCAGCTACCCAGCAGGGTACCTAGCTATTCAAATCAGCTGGCTAGCCAGCTGACTATCTCGTTAAATCACGTAGTTAGGTCAGCTCACTGGCCAGCATGTTAGCTAGGTATTTAGGTAGTTAAATTAGTTGGTAAGCCAGTTGGCCAGCTAGTAAAGTCAGCTAGTTTAGTCAGCTGGGTAACCAGGCATTTAGCAAGTTAAGTCAGCTGGTGAAGTCAGTTGTCTAGCCAGCTGGCTAATTAGTTAAAAAACTGGTTATGTCAGATTGGTAGCCAGCTGGCTCACTAGTTATTTCAGCTAGTTATGTCAGCTGTCTAGCTAGGTAGTTAGGAAATAAAGTCAGTTGGCTAGCCAACTGCTTATCTAGTTAAGTCAGCTAGTTCAGACAGCTGGATAGCCAGCTTGAAATCGAAGTAGCTATCTAGTTATGTCAGCTGTCTCAGCAGCTGTCTAACTAATTAAGTCACCTAGGTAAGTCACCTGAGAAGGCAGCTGGCTATCTACGTAGCTTGCTAGTTAAGTCAGCTCGCTAGTCAGCTGCCTAGCTAGATAAGTCACCTAGTTAATTCAGCT
>NW_007236088.1:0-829 GCF_000164805.1 Carlito syrichta | reverse complement strand
GTCTATCTGGTTAAGTCAGCTAGTGAAGTAAGCTTGTTAGCCGACAGACTAGCTAGGTAGCTTGCAAGTTAAGTGGGCTAGTTAGCAGGCTGGTCAGGTAGGTGGCCTGCTAGTCAAGCCAGCTGGCTAGCCAGCTGACCAGCAGGGTTGCTGGATAGTTAATCCAGCTGGCTATCTGTCTGTCCAGTCAGCCAGATGGCAATTTACCTGGCTGGCTACCCACCTGGTCAGCCCACTAGCTAGCTACCTGGCTGCCTATACAGGAGCCAGCCAGGTACCTAGATATTTATGCAAGCTGTCTAGCCATGTAGACAACCAGTTAACTATCTCTTTAAGTCAGCTGGCTAACCAGCTATCCAGCAAAGTAGCTAGTCATTTGGTTAAGTCACATAGCTAGGCAGCTAGCTAGTTAAAACAGCTAGCAATTCAGCTAACTATTCAGCTAGTTAGTGAAGTCAGCAAACTAGAGAGTTAGAGAGCTTGTTTGCTATTTATGTCAGCTAGATAGCCATCTAGCTAGTCAGCTAGTTAGTTAAGTCAACTAGCAAATCAGCTAGTTACTTAGCTAACTAGTTGGCTAGTAACTCAGCTATCTGGTCAGATAACTAGTGGGCTCGCTCACATTCCATCAGGTCAGCTTATTCGTTGTCTTGCTCTCTGACTTAACTTGCTAAACAGCTGGTTACCCAGTTGACTAAACTGGTCAGCAAACTATTTGGCTCCCTCAGCATCCAACAGGTCAACTAAATTGTCAGCTTGCTCGCAGTTCAATAGGTCAGCTAACTAGTCGGATTACTCACCAGCTGACTAGTTAAATCAGCTCACCGGT
>NW_007236087.1:1685-11833 GCF_000164805.1 Carlito syrichta | reverse complement strand
AGTCAGCAGGATAGCCAGCTGCCTAGCTGTGTCACAGCCTAGTTAAGTCAGCAGGCTAGTCAGTTAGATAGCTAGTTAACTAGCCTAGTTAACTCAACTCATTAGTCAGCTGGTTACCTAGGTGCCTAGGTAGATAAGTCAGCTGGCAAGCCAGTGAGATAAGTAGGTACCTAGCTAGTGAAGTAAGCTGGATACCCAGCTGGGTAGCTTGATACCTAGGCTGTGGAGTCAGCCTGCTAGTCAGCCGGCTAGGTACTTAAGTCACCTAGTTAAGTCAGCTGTCTAGACAGCTGGCTAGCTAGGTAGCTAGATATTTAAGTCAGCTGTCTAGCCTACTGGCTAGCCAGTTAAATCACCTAGTTAAGTCAGCTGGCTAGACAACTGGCTAGCTGGGTAACTTGCTAATTTAGTCAGCTGATTAGACAGAAGGCTAGTAAGTTAAGTGACCTAGTTTAGTCAGCTACCTAGTCAGCTGACTTGCTATATAGCAAGTGAGTTAATTCAGCTGAGTAGCAAGCAGGCCAGCTATTTACGTCTGCTTGTTAAGACAGCTGGCTAGCCAGCTGGCTGGCTAGGTAGTGAGCTACTTAAGTCAGTTGGCTAGCCAGCTCACAAGCCAATTAAGTCAGCTAGGTAAGTCAACTGGCTAGCCAGCTAACTAGTTAGGTAGAGAGCTAGTTAAGTCTAGCCAGCTGACTAACTAGTTAATTCAGCTGGTTGAGTCAGCTGGCTAGCCAGTTGGCTAGCAAGTTAAGTCAACTAGTTATGTCAACTGGCTAGCCAGCTGGTTAGCTAGGTAGGAAGCTAGTTAAATCAGCGGATAACCAGGTGGCTAGCTATTTATGTCAGCTAGTTAAATCAGCTGGCTTCTCTGCTGGTTGTCTAGGTGGCTACCTAGTTAAGCCAGCTGGCTAGCCAACTGGCAAGCTGGTTATGTCAGGTAGTTAATTAAACAGGCCAGCCAGATGGCTTGCTAGTTAAGTCAGCTAGTTAAGTCAGTGAGCCTGCCAGATGGCTAGCAAGTTAAGTCAGCTAGTTAGTTCAGTTTGCCAGCCAGCTGGCTACTTTGGTAGATAGCTAGTTAAGAAGCTGGTTAAGTCAGCTGGTTATCCAGGTTCTAGCTAGTTAAATCAGTTAGTTAAGTCAGCTGGCTAACAAGCTACCCAGCAGGGTACCTAGCTAGTCAAATCAGCTGGATAGCCAGCTGACTATCTTGTTAAATCACGTAGTTAGGTCAGCTCACTGGCCAGCATGTTAGCTAGGTATTTAGGTAGTTAAATTAGTTGGTAAGCCAGTTGGCCAGCTAGTAAAATCAGCTAGTCTAGTCAGCTGGGTAACCAGTCATTTATCAAGTTAAGTCAGCTGGTGAAGTCAGTTGTCTAGCCAGCTGGCTAATTAGTTAAAAAGCTGGCTATGTCAGATTGGTAGCCAACTGGCTCACTAGTTATTTCAGGTAGGTAGTTAGGAAATTAAGCCAGCTGGTTAGCCAGCTGCTTATCTAGTTAAGTCAGCTAGTTAAGACAACTCGATAGACAGCTTGAAATCGAGGTAGCTAGCTACTTATGTCAGCTGTCTAAGCAGCTGTCTAACTAATTAAGTCACCTAGGTAAGTCACCTGAGAAGGCAGCTGGCTATCTATGTAGCTTGCTAGTTAAGTCAGCTGGCTAGTCAGCTGCCTAGCTAGATAAGTCACCTAGTTAATTCAGTTGGATAGTCAGGTGGCTAGCTATGTAGCAAGCTAGTTAAGTCAATTGACTAGAAAGCAGGCCAGCTAGTTAAGACAGCTAGTTAATTCAGCCGGCTAGCAAACTGGCTGACTAGGTAGTGACCTAGTTAAGTCAGTTATCTAGCCAGTAGACTAGGTAGTTATGTCAGCAAGTTAAGTCAGCTGGCTATCCATGTGGCTAGAGAGGTAGAGAGCTAGTTAAATCAGCTGGCTAGCCCCCTGGATATCTAGTAATTCTGCCAGTATTGTCACCAGACTGGCCAGCTGCCTAGCTCGTTAATCAACTAGTTAAGTAAGCTGGCTAGCTATTTAAGTCACCTCGTTAAATAGTTGACTAGTCAGCTGGCTGACCAGTTAAAAAGCTTGTTAAATCATATGACTAGACAGCTGACTAGTTAGTTATTCAGCTAGTTTATCAACTTGTCAGTTAGGTAGATAACTAGTAGAGTCAGCTAGTTATATCAGCTAGCTAGCTAGTTAAGTCAGCTAGTTAAGTCTACTAGCTAGGTAGTTAGCTAGCTAGGTCACTAGCTAGTTATTTCAGCTATTAAAGTTAGTTGGCTAGCTGGGTATCTAGGCTAGTTAAGCCAGCTAGTTTAGTCTGCTGGCTAACCAGCTGCCTTGCTGGGTACCTAGCTTAAGTCAGCTGGCTATCCAGCTGGCTAGCAACTTAAGTCACCTCACTAGCCAGCTGTTTAGCTAGTTAACTAAGTAGTTAAGTCAGCTGGCAAGCCAGCGATATGCGTAGGTAGGTATTTACTTAAGTCAGTTGGTTAGTCACCAGTCTAGTTAGTGATGTCCGCTAGTTAAGTCAGTTGGCTAGCCAGCTGACTATCTTTTACGTCAGCTAGTTGAGTCAGCAGGCTAGACAACTGTCTCACTGGTTAATTCAGCTAGTTAATTCAAGTGATTAGCCAACTGGCTAGCTAGGTAGTTTGCAAGTTACATCAACTGGCTAGCCAGCTGACTAGTTTAAGTCAGGTAGTTAAGTCAGCATGCTAGCCAATTGGCTAGGTAGGTAGCTAGGCAATTAAGTTAGCTGCGTAGCCGGCTCTCTAGATAGTTAATTCAGCAAGTTAAGTGAGCTGACTAGCCGGCTGGCTAGCTAGGTGGCTAGCTAGTTAAGCCAGCCTGATAGCTCAATGGCTATCTGGTTAAGTCAGCTAGTGAAGTAAGCTTGTTAGCCGACAGGCTAGCTACGTAGCTTGCAAGTTAAGTGGGCTAGTTAGCAGGCTGGTCAGGTAGGTGGCCTGCTAGTCAAGCCAGCTGGCTAGCCAGCTGACCAGCAGGGTGGCTGGATAGTTAATCCAGCTGGCTATCTGTCTGTCCAGCCAGCCAGATGGCAATTTACCTGGCTGGCTACCCACCTGGTCAGCCCACTAGCTAGCTACCTGGCTGCCTATACAGGAGCCAGCCAGGTACTTAGATATTTATACCAGTTGTCTAGCCATGTAGACAACCAGTTAACTATCTCTTTAAGTCAGCTGGCTAGCCAGCTATCCAGCAAAGTAGCTAGTCATTTGGTTAAGTCACATAGCTAGGCAGCTAGCTAGTTAAAACAGCTAGCAACTCAGCTAATTATTCAGCTAGCTAGTGAAGTCAGCAAACTAGAGTTAGAGAGCTTGTTTGCTAGTTATGTCAGCTAGATAGCCATCTGGCTATTCAGCTAGTTAGTTAAGTCAACTAGTAAATCAGCTAGTTACTTAGCTAACTAGTCGGCTAGTAACTCAGCTATCTGGTCATATAACTATTGGGCTCGCTCATACTCCATCAGGTCAGTTAATTAGTTGGCTTGCTCGCTGACTTAACTTGCTAAACGGCTGGTTACCCAGTTGACTAAACCGGTCAGCAAACTATTTGGCTCCCTCAGCATCCAACAGGTCAACTAAATTGTCAGCTTGCTCGCAGTTCAATAGGTCAGCTAACTAGTCGGATTACTCACCAGCTGACTAGTTAAATCAGCTCACCGGTCGGATCGTTCACAGGCCAACTAGTTAAGGCAGCTCACATGTTGGGTCAATCACCGGCTGACTAGTTAATTCAGCTCAGCAGTCGACTCATTCGCTGGATGACTAGTTAACTCTTCTGACCATTTGGCTCACTTGCTAGCCGATAAAAATCAGCTGACCAGTCAGTTCACTCACCAGCTGATTAGTTAAGTCAGCTAACCAGTTGGCTCACTCGCAGATCAAATAATTAAGTCAGCTGACCAGTCGATTCACTTGCCGGCCGACTAGTTAAGTCAGCTCACCTGTGGGCTCACTTGCCAGCTGACATGTTAAGCAAGGTAAATGCTTGGCCGAATACCCGGCCAACTATTCAAGTCAGCTAACCAATCAGCTGACTAGTCGCCCAACAGGTCAGTTGACATGTTAGGTCAGCTAACTTGTGGGCTGATTAGCTAGGTCAGCTAAATAATCAGCCAACTAGTCAGCTGACTAGTTAGGTAAGCAAACTATCCAGCCAACTAATTAAGTGAGCTAACTTGTAGGCCAACTCGTCAGTCAACTAATTAACCCATTTAACTTGTCGGCTAACTAGACGTCTGACTTGTTAAGCCAACTAACAAGTCAGCCAAGTAGTCAGCCAACATGTCAAATGAGATAAGTCGTCATCCGCATCATCTGCCAACAAGTTAATTCACCTAGCTAACTCGTTACCCAATAAAGACAATTAGCTAATTCGTTTACCAAATAGTTAAAACAGTTAGCTAACTCGTTAACCAAGTCATGAAGTCAGCTAGCTATCTTGTTAGCCAACTAGTTAAGTCAGTTATCTAAGTCAGCTTGCTAGGTAGCTAGCTAGATAAGTCAGCTATAAAAGAGCTAGCTCACTAGTTGCCTAACTATTTAAGTCAGTTACTAAATCCTGCTACCTAATTAGTTTGCTAACTAATTAAGTCAGCTAGTTATTCTGCTAGTTAAATAATTAGCTAACTATTTAATTCAGGTAGTTAAGTCAGCTAGCTAAATAGTTAAGTCAGCCAGTTAAAACAGTTAGCAAAATAGTTAAATCAGATAGCTAAGTCAGCTAGTTAAGTCAGCTACCTAATTTAGTCAAATGGTTCAGACAGCTAGCTAAGTAGTTAGCTAACGGGTTAAGTCAGCAGGTTGCATCAGGCAGTAAGCTAGTTAACTAATGGGTTAACACAACTGGTTGAGTCAGCAGGCTAGCTAGTTAGCAAATGGATTGAGTCATCTGTTGAGTAGGCTAGCTGGCTATTTAGCTAACCAGTTTAGTCAACTGGATTAGTCAGCTAGCTAGCTATTTAGCTAACTAGATAAGTCAGCTGGTTGAGTCAGCTAGCTAGCTCATTAGCTAATGAGTTAAGTCAGATGATTAAACAGCTAGCTAGAATGTTAGATAACGATTAAGCTAACCATGTAGCCATCTGGTTAAGTCAGCTAGCTAGCTAGGCACCTAACTATTTAAGTCAGCTAGCTAGCTAGGCACCTAACTATTTAAGTCAGCTTGTTAGCTGGGTAGATATGTATTTAGCTAATTTCTTAAGTCAGCTGGCTAGCTAGGTAGCTAGCTAGTTGGGTAACTAATTAAGACAGCTGGCTAACCAGGTAGTTAGCTTAAGTCAGCTAGTTAAGTCAGTTGCCTAGCAAGCTGGGTAACTAGATAGCGAGCCAGTTAACTCAGTTGGTTAGCCAGCTGGCTAGCTGGTTAATTCAGTTAGTTAAGAGAGCAGGCAAGTCAACTGGCATTGCAGGTAGCTAGCTAGTTAAATCAGCTAGATAGCTAACTGGCTAGCTGGTTATATCAGTGAATTATGTCAACTGGATAACCAACTGGGTAGCTGGTTAAGTCAGCTAGTTTAGTCAGCTTTCTAACTAGCTGGCTACTATATTGCTAGCTAGATAAGTTAGCTTGCTAGCCAGCAGGTAGCTGTTCAATTGAGCTAGTTAAGTCAGCAAGCTTGCCTACTGGCTAGGTAGATATCTAGCTAGTTAAGTGAGCTGACTAGCCAGCTTGCGAGTTAAAGTCAGCTGGGTAAGTCAGCTGGCTAGCCAGGTTGCTAGATAGAGAGCCAGCTATTTCAGGCAGCTCTATAGCCAGCTGATTTGCTGGTTAAGTCATCTAGTTAAGTCACCTGGCAACCACCCTGCTAGCTAGTTGTCAGCTCACTGTCAGTTGGCTATACAGCTGGTTAGCTTGTTAAAAAGTTAGTTAAGCCAGATGGCTAGTCATCTGGCTAGCTAGTTATTTCATCTAGCTAAGTCAGCTGGCTAGATAGGAAACTAGATATATAAGTCAGCTAGTCAAGTTAGGTAACTAACTAGTTAAGTCAGCTTGTTAAGTCAGCTGGCTAGCTAGATAGCTAGCTTGGTAGCTAGTTACTTAAGACAGTCAGCTATGCCAGCTGGCTATCTGGGTAGCTAGCTGGTTAAGTCAGCTAGTTAAGTCAGCTTGCCAGCTTGTTAAGTCAGTGATGTAAGTCAGCTGTCTAGCCAGCAGCCTAGTTAGGTAGCTAGCTAGTTAAGTCAGCTGGCTAGCCAGTTAGCTAACTAGTTAAGCAACCTTGTTCTGTCAGTTCTCTTGCCAGCTGGTTAGCTAGGTAGTTATGTAGCAAAGTCAGCTGACAAAACAATGGACTAGGTAGGTAGCTAGCTAGTTAAGTCAGCTGGCTATCCAGCTGGCTACTAGGTAGCTAAGCAATTGAATCAGCCTGCTTGCCAGCTGGCTAGCTAGTTATGTTACCTAGTTCAGTCTGCTGACTTGACACCTGGCTAGCTAGGTAGCTAGATATTTAAGTCAGTTGTCTAGCCCGCTGGCTATACAGTTAAGTCACCTAGTTCAGTTAGCTGGCTAGACTCCTGGCTAGCTATATGCCAAGCCAGTTAATTCAGCTGACTAACAAGCAGGCCAGCTATGTAAGTCACCTAGTTATGTCAGTTGGCTTGACAGAAGACTAGACAGGTAGCGAGATAGTTAACTCAGTTGCCTAGTCAGCTGGCTAGCTAAATAAGTCAGCTAGTCAACTCAGCTGGCTAGACAGCTAGATAGCTAGGTAGAGAGCTAGTTAAGTCAGCTGGCTAGCCATCTGGCTCACTAGTTAAGTCATCTAGTTGAGTCAACTGGCTAGCCAGCTTGCTACCTGCTTAAGTCAAGTAGTTAAGTCAGCTGCGTAGCCAGCTGGCTAACTAGGTAACAATCTAGTTAAATCAGCTGGTTAGCAAGCGGGATAGCTAGTTAAGTCAGCTAGTTAATTCAGTTGGCTTTCCAGTTGGTTAGCTAGGTAGTGAATATTTAGGTCAACTGGTTAGTCGCCTGTCTAGCTAGTGATGTCTGCTAGTTATGTCAGCTGGCTAACCAGCTGGCTATCTAGCTATGTCAGTTAGTTGAGTCAGTTGGCTAACCAGCTTGCTAGCTGGTTAAGTAAGCTAGTTAATTCATGTGGCTAGCCCCCTGGCTAGCTAGGTAGCAAGCTAGTTATATCAGCTGGTTAGCCATCTGACTAGTTTTAGTCAGGTAGTTTAGTCAGTGGCTAGTCAATTGGCTAGGTAGTTTGCTAGGTAATTAAGTCAGTTGGCTAGCCAGCTGGCTAGCTAGTTATTTAATCGAGTTAAGTGAGCTGACTGGCCAGCTGGCAAGGTAGGCAGCTAGCTAGTTAAACCAGGTGGCTAGCTGGATGACTATCTAGTTAAGTCAGCTAGTTAAGTAAGTTTGTTCATCGGCAAGCTAGCTAGGTGGTTGGCAAGTTAAACTGGCTGGATAGCAGGGTAGTCAGGCAGGCGGCACATTACTCATGCCAGCTGGCTAGCTGACTGATCAGCAGGGTGGCTGGCTAGTTAATCCAGCTGGCTATCCAACTGTCCTGCCAGCCGAATGGCTATTTTAGCTGGTTGGTTAGCCACATGGTCAGTCCACTAGCTAGCTAGCTGACTGCATATCCAGCTAGCCAGCCAGGTGGGCTCGCTCACTTTTCATCAGGTCAGCTAGTTAGTCGGCTCACTCACCTGCAAACTGGTCAGCAAACTAGTCAGCTCACTCGGCAGCCAACAGGTCAACTAAATTGTTGGCTCCCTCGCAGTCCAACAGGTAAACTAACTAGTTGACTTGCTCGCCAGCTGTCTAGTTAAATCTGCTCACCAATCGGCTTGTTCGCTGACAGACTTGTTAAGGTAGCCCACACGTTAGGTCACTCGCTGGCTGACTAGTTAAGTCAACTCCGCTGACGACTTGTTAAGGTAGCCCACACGTCAGGTCACTCGCTGGCTGACTAGTTAAGTCAACTCACTTGTTAAGCCAGCTAACAAGTCAGCCAAGTAGTCAGCTAATGTGTCAAACCAGATAAGTAGTTATCCTCATCGTCCACCAACTATTTAAGTCACCTAGTTAACTCAGTAGCCAACTAATTAAGACACAATAGTTAAGTAACCTGACCAGTCGGCTCACTCACTGACCGACTAGTTAATTCAGCTCACATGACGGCTCACTCGCCGCCTGAAAGTTAAGTAAGCTAAACAGTTGGCCGACTAGCTGGCCAACTATTTAAGTCAGCTAACCAGTCAGCCAACTAGTCGGCCAACTGGTCAGCTGACAAGTTAGGTCAGCCAACTTGGCCGACTAATTAGGTCAGCTAAATAGTCGGCCATCTAGTCATCTGACTAGTTAGGTGAGCAAACTAACCAGTCAACTAGTTAACAGAACTAACTTGTGGGCCAACTCATCAGTCAACTAATTAACTCAGCTAACTAGTCGGCCGACTAGACGTCCGACTTGTTAAGCCAGCTAACAAGTCAGTCGAGTAGGCAGCCAACGTGTTAAACCAGATGAGAATTCGTCCATATCATCCTCCAACAAGATAAGTCACATAGCTAACTCATTATCAAACTAATTAAGACATCTAGTTAACTCGTTTACCAAATAGTTAAAGCAGTTAGCTAACTCATTAACCAACTCTTTTCAGCGGATAATTTGTAAAGTCAGCTCACCTCTCGGCTCACTTGCCAGACGACTAGTTAAGTCAGCTAACCGGTCGGCCACCTAGCTGACCAACTAGTAAAGTCAGCTAACCAATATGCCAACTAGTCAGCCAACTTGCCAGCCAACAAGTTAGCTCAGCTAACTACTCGCTGCCAAGTTAGGCCAGCTAACTAGTCGACCTACTAATTGGCCAGCTAGTTATTTCAGCATACCAGCCATCCATCTAGTTAACACAGCTGGCCAACTCGTCAAGCAACACTATAAGTTGCCTAGCTAACTCGTTAAACATCTAGTGAAATCAGCTAGTTAACTATTTTATCAACTAGATAAAAGAGGTAGCTAACTCATTAACCAACTCAAGTCGGCTAGATGTCTTGTTAGCCAACTAGTTAAGTCAGCTAACTAAGTCAGCTAGCTAACCAGCTAACTAGCTAAGTCAGCTAGCTAAGTCAGCTGACTCACTAGTTAGCTAACTTATTAAGTCAGATAATTAAGTCTGTTAGCTAACTAGTTAGCTAATTAGTTAAGTCAGCTAGTTATTCAGCTAGTTTATTGTTAGCCAACTATTTAATGTAGGTAGTTACATCAACTAGCTAAGTAGTTAAGTCGACCAGTTAAATCAGCTATCTAAGTAGTTAATTCACCTACCTAATTCAGCTATTTAAGTCAGGTTTCTAAATTAGTCAGCTGGTTAAGACAGTTAGCTAGCTAGTTAACTAATGGGTTAAGTCAGCAGGTTGAGTCAGGTAGTTAGTTAGTTAACTAATTTGTTATGACAACTGGTTGAGTCAGCTAGCTATCTAGTTAGCAAATGGGTCGGGTCAGCTGGTTGAGTAGGCTAGCTAGCTAGTTAGCTAAAAATTTAAGTCAGATGGAAGAGTCAGCTAGCTAGCTAGTTAGCTAACGAGTTACCTCAGCAGCTTAAGCCACCTAGGAAGCTCATTAGCTAACAAGTTAATTCAGAGGACTAAGCAAGCTAGCACGTTAGATAATGGTAAGCTAACTAGTTAGCTAGCATGTTAAGTTAGCTTGCTAGTTAGGCAGCTAACTATTTACGTGAGTTTGTTTGCTAGGTAGCTAGCTAGTTAGCTTACTGTTTAAATCAGCTGGATAGTGAGGTAGAGAGCTAGTTAGCTAACTATATAGGTCAACTGTCTAGCTAGAAGCTAGCTAGTTAATTCAGCTAATTAAGTCAGCTGGCTAGCCAGGTGACTAGCCAGGTAGCGAGGTAGTTAAGTCAGTTGGCTGGCTCGCTGGATAGCTAGTTAATTCAGCAAGTTAAGAGAGCTGGCTAGGCAACTGGCAAGGTGCTTAGCTAGCTAGTTAAGTCAGCTAGGTAGCTACTTGGCTAGCAACTGATGTCATCAAGTTAAGTCAGCTGGTTAGCCAACTGGCTAACTAGTTAAGTCAGCTAGTTCAGTCAACTGTCTAGCCAGCTGGTTAGGTACGAAGCTAACTAGATAAGTCAGCTTGCAAGCCAGCAGGA
>NW_007236087.1:0-1465 GCF_000164805.1 Carlito syrichta | reverse complement strand
CTAGCTTGTGAAGTCAGCTAGTTAAGTCAGTTGGAAACAAGCTGGCTAACTAGTTAAGTCAGCTCGTTAAGTCTGTTGGCTATCCAAATGGTTAATTAGTTAAAAAACTAGTTAAGGCAGGTGGCTATCCATCAGTCTAGCTTGTTATTTCAGCTAGTTAATTCAGCTGGTTAACTAGGAAGCTAGCTATTTAAGTCAGCTAGTTATGTCAGCTAGCTAGCTAGTTAAGTCAGCTAGTTAATTCATCTGGCTAGCTAGATAGCTACCTAGGTAGAGAGTTAGTTAAGCCAGTTAGTTAAGCCAGCTGGAGTGATCGGTAGCTAGCTGGTTAAGTCAGCTAGTTAAGTCAGCTTGCTATCTAGTCCATTCAGCGAATTAAGTCAGCTGGCTAGCCAGTAGTCTCTCTGTGTCGCTAGCTTGTCAAGTCTGCCAGCTAGCCAATTAACTAGCTAGTTAAGTAATCTAGTTAAATCAGATCATTAGCCAGCTGGTTACATAGGTAGCTAGGTAGTTAAGTCAGCTGGCAAGCCAGTGGTCTAGGTAGGGAGTTAGCTAGTTAACTCAGCTGTCTATTCAGCTGGCTAGCCAGGTAGCTAGGCAGTTAGGTCAGCCTACTAGCCAGCTAGCTAGCTACTTAATCATCTAGTTAAGTCAGCTGGCTAGCTAGGTAGCGAGATAGTTAAGTCAACTGTCTAGTCCGCTGGCTTTCTAGTACAGCAACCTAGTTAAGTCAGCTGGGTATCCAGCTGGCTAGCTATGTAGCTTGTACTTAAGTCAGTTCGCAAGTCAGCTGGCTAGCTAAATAAATCACCTAGTTAAGTCATCTTCCTAGCCAGCTGGATAGCTATATAGCAACTAGTTAATTCAGCTGTCAGGCAAGCAGGACAGCTATTTAACTCAGCTAGTTAAGTCAGTTGGCTAGCCAGCTGGCTAGCTAGGTAGAGAGCTTGGTATGTCAGTTGGCTATACAGCTGGTTAGCTAATTAAGTCAGCTACTTAGGTTTGCTGACGAGACTGCTAGCTAGCTAGGTTGAGAGATAGTTAAGTTAGCTGTGTAGCCAGCTGGCTGACTAGTTAAGTCTGCTAGTTTTGCCAGCTGGCTAGCTGGTTAAGTCAATTAGTTAATACAGTTGGCTAGTCAGCTGGGTAGCTAGGTACCAAGCTAGTTAATTCTACCGGCTAGCCAGCTGGCTAGATATTTAAGTCATCTAGTTAAGTCATCAGGTTTCCCTGCTGGCTAGCTATGTAGCTAGCTTGATAAGTCAGCTGGCTAGCCAGCTGGCTAGTTAGGTTATGTCACCTAGTTAATTCAGCTTGCTATCAATCTGATTAGGTAGGTAGCTAGGTAGTTAATTCAGCAGGCAAGCCAATGGTATATGTCTGTGGCTATCTAGTTAAGTCAGTTGGCTAGCCACCTGGCTAACGAGTTTTGTCAGATAGTTAAGCAAACTGGCTAGCCGTTAGC
>NW_007236086.1:0-703 GCF_000164805.1 Carlito syrichta | reverse complement strand
TCCACAGCCATCCAAACATGGATCTGGTGTCGAGGTGCCCATGTCTTGGCCACTCTGGAGCTGAGGTGGCAGTATCAATGGAGCCTGCAATTTCGAGACTGGTGGTGAACAATGGTCATGTCCCCGGACACCAGCCTCAGCCACAGAGCCATACCCTGTCTCCAAAACCATCAGAATCATACACATTCTCAACTGTGCTTGGTTTTTTCACAGTGCAACTGGATTTAGAGCCAGGAAAAAATTGGATTAGGGGAAGAAATGTCCATGAGTGCTGGATGGGAATCTGGGCTTTTTTGATGGAACGTCCTCACTGCCGAGTTGGAGGGTCAGACTGCCAGGGGCACATTTTTTACCTTGGAGAGGAGAGCCAGCATGAACCCAGCCAGGGAGCCTAGGGAATTCCCACACCAATGCAAGGACGTGATTTAGGGGGGATTTGTGGCTGGAAGGTGCTTAGCGGACTCTCCCATGTGGGGGTGGGGTGGGGGGGGGAAGAACTGAGGGCAGAAGATTTGCAGAAGAATGAATTTCTATCTTTCTTCCTTCCTTCCTTCCTTCCTTCCTTCCTTCCTTCCTTTCTTTCTTTTTTCTTCCTTTCTTCCTTTCTTCCTTTCTTTCTTCCTTCCTTCCTTCCTTCCTTCCTTCCTTCCTTTCTTTCTTTCTTTCTTTCTTTCTTTCTTTCTTTCTTTCTTTCTTTCTTTCT
>NW_007236085.1:0-774 GCF_000164805.1 Carlito syrichta | reverse complement strand
GGGCCCAAGGTCACACAGCCGGCAAGCAGAAGCTCTGGAGTCTCTCCAAGCCTATTCCACCGCAGAAGTCAGTTCGTTGGGCCTGGCCACTTGGGTGTTCTCTAGGAGTGTTTTCTAGGAGTGTTCTCCGAGATCGCTTCTGTGCGGACCAGCCAGCCACTGGCCTGCTTGATGCACCAGGACAGCTCCTCTTCTCCTGCACTTTTTGTCAGGCATATGCCCTGGGAGTGGCATCACTCAGCGCAAGCTTGAAGCTGTGGGCACAGGGGACACAAAGTTGCTCAACTGTTCATTCTCCCATTTCCTGTGCAGGAGTGGGAGGGGCCAGGCCTGGCTGCAAGCACCAAGGAGCCATGCGCCGGGGGAGAGACCTGTGCCGCCAGGGACAGTGGGGGACAGCAGGGCTCAAAGGCTCAAGACGGCTACTTGCCAGGGTGAGAGATGTGCTCAGGGTACTGAGGCCCTAGCAGCTCCTCCCAGGATGAGAAAGACATCATTCTTCCAGGTTTCCTGGCGAGACACCTGCAGAGCCCCCATGGACACCACTAGACACTCTCATCAGTCTCTGCAGTGTCTGGAGAACTGTGGAAGAGGTGAGACAAAAGTGGCAGAAGCACTAGAACGGAACAAGATACGCAAGACACACCGGCTCAAAGACTGTTCTGAGCAAGAGAAAAAGTATCTTCATAGGTCCTTTCACCCCAGTCTACTCCGATGTGCCTGCAGTCTACCTCAAGCACCCAAGCGCACTTTCAGGGGCCAAGGTGTCAGGAT
>NW_007236084.1:5538-13867 GCF_000164805.1 Carlito syrichta | reverse complement strand
CACGTTCATACCCCTACCCCTAGGAAGTTGCCGTGAAGATGACAGAGATGACTGTCCATGTGGGAGGCGCAGAGTAGCTGCCCAGTGAATGCTCAGGGGTGAGTGTAGGGAACCAAAGGAGGTCACTGCTGCCGACCCAGGACGGAATATCCTCTAGCCACAGGAGGGAAGGGAGAGGCCACACTCAACAGACAGTAATCGGTGAGAGGTGCTGATATGCGCCTCTCACCAAGAAAATCGTCCTGTTCGCCAAGCCACTGGAATAGCATGGTGTGTCTCCCAACTCCTCCAGACATGCACTGGCAGTTGGTCTCCAGGCACCGTGACATCACGGGGTGATGGATCGCATCACAAGAGAGCACTGTCCAATCAGCAGGGCCTAGAGCCAATGAACTCTGACTCCTGGACTTTACACATGTGTGCAGATCAGGTTTGTGCCCATGAATATTCAAGTGTATGTGGCTGAACCCGTGTTTGTGTGTGTGTGTGTGAGTGCGCGTGCGCGCGCACGCCAAGTTTCGGACTGGGCCTGGCTTCCTTCCTCGTATGTTTCCAGATCCTTGTAACTGTCACACAAATGGCCCATAGCTGGTAGAAGTACATTCAAGATGCTCCCTTATCTGTGCCCTCATTTGGGGGCGATATATACAGTGACCCTAAAGACAGAAATATAAACATGGGTAGCTGCCAGGCAAGCAGATCTCTGCACTGACACGTCACAGACCCAGGGAGTATATACCATAGGGAACGGGTATGTGATTCAGGAAGCCAAGGACAGGCAACCGTGCAGAACAGGCAAGAACAGGAAGAGCTTCATAGCCTATAAGTTGTGGAAGTTGCCAAATATCGTTGATCCCAAAGCAGAAGTCTGCTTTCTGAGACTAGAGGTGTACGTATGAGAGAAATCGGAGGCCAGCGTGCAACTGGTGCTCAAGAGAAGTCAAATGGTTGATCAGCTTCCAAGATGGACTCACTGTTGTCTGCACACATCTGATGAGAGCACAGAGCTAATTCTGACGGGGGTGAAGTGAGGCTACAGCTGAGGCTCCATTCAGCTGGCCAGTTCCCCTTAGATGGCAAGTTGGAACCTGCGGCTGAGTCCCAGCTAGTCGATGTTGCCCGACAGTGGTACTACTGCTGGGTTGTAATTCTTCACGTTGTAATGTTTTCTGTTTTCCTTTTTTGTCAGTGATGGTCTTGGTCATCTGCTTGTTAATGAACTACCAGCGTGTGAACTTTCCTCCTACTCCACCTCGTAAATGGTGCCGGGTTTCAGCCCTGGGATCCCTCCCTGCTTTTCACTTTCTGTAGGCTTAGGTAGGTTGATGCAGGTGTACACATGTGTACGCCAACCTGTGCTGCCCAGCCCTCAACAGGAGGGCTGGATGCATTGGCTGAAGGACGTCACGGAGCATTCTGGTTGTGTGATTTTTGTCATACTTCCACTGTAGCGGAGAGTTTTATGTGCCTCTGAACATGTTTCAGGTGCTGAAACTGTCCTTCTTCCTTTCTCTCCGTGTACATATAGATACCGGAATTGCCAGAGCCTAGAAGCAAGATACAGGCTCGGACCAGAGGTGGAAATATGGTGAGAAGAGATACACAAACACTCGAGGGAGGGCGGTTAGTGGTATCTTCCTCAGCTGAAAGTAGAAAACGGGGCCCGGTGAGGTGGCTCCAGCCTGTTATCCCAGGACTGTGGGAGGCTAAGGGAGCCGATGGCCTGAGCTTACAGTTCAAGAACAGCCGGGGCAACCTGGAGAGACCTCAGCTTCTCATTCAAAAAAGAAACACTACAATTGCCATGTGGGTAGCGCGGGTCTGTCGTTTTGGGTACTTGGAGGTCTGATGCGGAAAAATCCACCCGAGCCCAGCAGGGAGACGCTGGCGTGGCCGTGAGCATGCTGTTGCACTGCAACCTGAGTGGTGGAGTGAGACTGCAACTCACAAGCCCCTAAGGAGCTAAAAAAGCAACAGCGAAGCAACAAAAGAAAGTACATGAAGGGAGCAAGACAGTATCGAGAGCTGTCGACTTGTGAGGCCATTTGATAGGCCATGGGCAAGCCGCGTGTGGACCCGGTTAATGCTACTGAGCCCCTGAGTAAGAACAGGCTCAGGGAAGCTGGAAAATTCTAGATTCCCATGTGTGGTCATTGTAGGCAGTATGCTTGACCAGGTTAGGGCTGGTTTCAAAGCTGGGCTGCTTCTCTGACACCACTACTTACCTGCTGTGGTCTGTGTGTGAATGGAGACTCCATGAATAAGGCGTGCCCTCAGAAGGGAACCCAAAGAGAGCTTGTTTGTCTCTGCATTTTGTGAGGATACATGGAAGGTGCCATCTGTGAAGTGAAGCGCAGCATTACCTGTCACCTCGCTCCAGATGACCTAGCACCGTGGTCTTGGCAGTTCCCAACGTCAAGACTTGAAATCCGGAAATTTCTTCTGCGTAAAATGGTGATCCAGTCTCAGGTTAGAGTTTAGCCACCTGAAAGACTAAGAGAACTTCCCAGGCCTTCGTTTTCATACTGGACCATGAGAGTTTCATTCAGTGATCTCAGTGTTTTATCACAAGCACATGCTTAGCAATGTTGACCCCCAAGAACATGGACTCTGTGTCTTACCCTTCCCATGTATCGATTTTACCCCAGGAACATCTTTTGATGCCCCAGATGCAGAAAGTTCTCAAACGGGGGAAGGTTTTGCCACTGTGGAGGAGTCGAAACAAAAGTGGCAGATGCACTAGAAGGTAACAAGATACAGAAGCTGAAAGCCTGTTCTGAGCAAGGAAAAAAGTATCTTGATAGGTGTATTGCATGTAATGTCATCTCCTCTTATGGAGAGTTTGTGACTGCGGCTGAAGTTTCAACATGCAGTGGGATACAGTGAAGAGCTTTTTGAGCAATGCAGCTTGTATTTCATTCTTTTAATTGGCACTGTTAAATCACTGTATAAGTGGAGGCTAGTCATGTTTTCTTTTCTCTGTAGATTTTTTTTTTTTTTTTAACTTGGAGTCTCACTCTGTCACCAAGACTGGAGTGCAGTGGCCGCACCCGGCACCGCACCCTCGACCTGCTAGGCTCCAGCGATCCTTCAGCCTCAGTCTTCCGAGTAGCTGGAAGTACAGGCGCGTGCTACCACGCCTGGCTAATTTTTTGATTTACTGTAGAGGTGAGGTCTCGCTGCCCAGGCGGGTCTCGAACCCACGGCCTCAGGCAGTCCACTCACCTCAGCCTCCCAAAGGCGTGGGATTACAGGCTGAGCCACTGAGCCCGGCTATGAAATTTCAAGAATAGATTAATTTTGAGGAACACTCTTATGTACAGCACACAAATCTTTTGTTTTATTCGTTTTCTATTTGGAGTGTTCCCACGGTGATATCAACTCTACAATGGCAAGTCTTTCTATACTATGTATCAATGAGGTTCTTCAGTTAAGAATTTATTAATTTTTATTTCAATACCACTGTGGGATCCTCAGGGCAAAGGTTTTTAAGGGATTGGTCTACAACTTCCATTATATGGTGCCTCGAATATCATGTTACTTTTCAGTTGTATTTTGAATGAGTAAATTGTTAAATAAATAAGTTCAAAAAAGGAAAAAAAATACCCCAAAAAACCACTAAATTCTGGTTCTTATATATAGGTGTGAATAAGTATTAAAATTATATGAAATAATAAAATTCGTATATATAGTAAGTATTTAATGGAATCATAGAATACATATTTAGTTGCATTTCTTTACACACCGAAGTATACATTCATATCTATGTGTATATACATAAAAACATATACATATACTTAGATATGTATGTGAACGTATATCTTTCTTTCCTTTGAGAAGACATTTTGCCACATTGCTTAGGCTGGTCTCAAATGCCTGCAATCCTGACACCTTGGCCCCTGAAAGTGCGCTTGGGTGCTTGAGGTAGACTGCAGGCACATCGGAGTAGACTGGGGTGAAAGGACCTATGAAGATACTTTTTCTCTTGCTCAGAACAGTCTTTGAGCCGGTGTGTCTTGCGTATCTTGTTCCGTTCTAGTGCTTCTGCCACTTTTGTCTCACCTCTTCCACAGTTCTCCAGACACTGCAGAGACTGATGAGAGTGTCTAGTGGTGTCCATGGGGGCTCTGCAGGTGTCTCGCCAGGAAACCTGGAAGAATGATGTCTTTCTCATCCTGGGAGGAGCTGCTAGGGCCTCAGTACCCTGAGCACATCTCTCACCCTGGCAAGTAGCCGTCTTGAGCCTTGAGCCCTGCTGTCCCCCCACCGTCCCTGGCGGCACAGGTCTCTCCCCCGGCGCATGGCTCCTTGGTGCTTGCAGCCAGGCCTGGCCCCTCCCACTCCTGCACAGGAAATGGGAGAATGAACAGTTGAGCAACTTTGTGTCCCCTGTGCCCACAGCTTCAAGCTTGCGCTGAGTGATGCCACTCCCAGGGCATATGCCTGACAAAAAGTGCAGGAGAAGAGGAGCTGTCCTGGTGCATCAAGCAGGCCAGTGGCTGGCTGGTCCGCACAGAAGCGATCTCGGAGAACACTCCTAGAAAACACTCCTAGAGAACACCCAAGTGGCCAGGCCCAACGAACTGACTTCTGCGGTGGAATAGGCTTGGAGAGACTCCAGAGCTTCTGCTTGCCGGCTGTGTGACCTTGGGCCCTTGGGTGAGATTCTCTGAGTGTAATTGTCTGTTTAATCAGCACAGCATGAAGCTGCCCACCTCCCAGGGGCTGTGGAGATCTTGTAGTGTGAGCATGTGGTTGGCCAGGTTTTACTGTCAGGGTATGTGAACACAGAACAACTGTTGTGTTCGAATTGTGTGCCCTGCCCAAGCACAAGCATCAGGAGAGGCTGCCTTCCACGTTGTGTCTTGTAGCAAGCTTTGGATCAGCTTTGTCATGTGTGGTGAAGTACAGCCGGGGGGAGGGGGATGTCACACGTCCTGAAGTCAGTTTGTTGGTGTCTTCAGTGAATACCATGGAGTATGGTTAAATGCAGTGACCATTCAGTAGCGGCACTGTTGGCCGACGCTGGGGTGGGGAAACACCCCCAAAATTTGTGTCTAGTATGATTTGTGTTAGGTAGAGGCTGAAGAAGGAAGAAAACCGTTCATGGAAAGACTATACTATTCTTCTTATTACATTCTCCCGCCCACATTTGTGAATTCTTTCTACTTCTATGCATTGGCATGAAACCTGAATTCGTCCGTGGCTTAACTCCCTACTGTCCATGTGCCTTTACTTTCAAAGAAGAGTACTAGTGAGCCTTCCTTTGTGATTATTATTTACCTGTGTGTACTTTTGTTCTAGGCATGTCGAGACCCTTAGCAATGATACCCGGGGAGTCCTTAAAGGTATGTGAAAGAATCTCCTTCAGCACTTCTGAGATGAAGTGTATGAGGGAAGAACTCCTCCAAAAATCGATGGGCTCTTGATGTGCTTCGAGTCACTCATGTGAGACTTGTGTTTTACTCTGAACTGAGTGTTGTGTGGCTATCCTATATAGTTCTGGGTGTTTCTATTTTTTTTTACTCCGGGATATCCACGAGCAGATTGATGCTGTTTTGGGCCCTGTGATATCCCCAAGTCAATGGCTATCATCATGGTTCAGGTCAGGTTCCTCTTGGTGGAAAAGTTTCCTTGTGGCTCTAGCCATGATTCTCGTACTTGTCCTTTCCTGTTGCTGCTGTCCTTTATGGATGGGAATGCAAACTGACTCTTTCAAATACCTGCAACCTGTACCGTTCGGCATGGGGCAAGTTTTTTGCCTTAGACCAAGTTTCTTTCTAGAAACCCTTGAAACCAGCCGGGAAATCCAAGACTGTCTCTGTGACTTTGGTCTGCCAACTCCTCAGGTTTCTGTCTCTGTATTTTGTTTTTTAATCCTGGCTACTGTCAGCATTTGTGTACTTTTTTTAACGTATAGTCTATTTTCGTTTATTGCCAAGGGGTACATGGGCAGGTTTCTTCCACTGGTGTGTTTCCTGACGGTGCGATTTGGGCTTCCCATGAGTTTGTCCACCAGGTGGTGAGCATGGCACCCAAGGGGGGTTTTTCCACCCTTCTTCTCCCTTCCCCCATTAGCTGTCCCCAGCATCTGCTGCTCTCCTCTTCGTGTTTCTGTGTGCCCAGTGTTTAGCAGAGGCTTACGAGTGAAAAGATGTGTTGTTCAGTTTCCAGTGTCTGTGATAATTTGCTTAGGACGGTTTCCTCCAGCTGCATCCCTATTGTTGCAAATGCCATGATTTCTCCTTTTTGTGACTGTGTAGTATTCCATGGTGTACATTCACCACGTTTTCTTCACCCACTCTGCTGTTGACAGACACTTGTGTTGTTTCCAGTTGTTGCTCTTGTGAATAGTGCTGAAGGAAACACGTGAGTGCGGCTGTCTCTTTGGAAGAAGAATCGATGGTCCTTTGGGCATACTCTAAGGAGTGAGATTCCTGGGTGGACTGGTGGTTCTAGTGGTAGTCTTTGAGAATCTCCCAACTGCTTTTCACAGGGGTTGAACTAGCTTACATTTCCACCAACAGTGTGCGATGCAAGCGTTCCGTTTTTTCTGCAGCCTCTCCAATATCTGTGGTATTTTGACTTTTCCATCGTAGCCACTCTGACTGGTGTGAGATGGTCTGTCATTGTGGTTTGAATTGCATGTCTCTGCTGATGAATAAGGTTGAGCATTTTGTGATGCATCTGTTGGCCTCTTGGATGTCTTCTTCTGGAAAGTGTCCTTATCTTCTGGCCGCTTTTTCTTGGGAGATTTGCTTTCTTTCTGTCGATTTGCTTTAGTTCCTTATAGACTCTGGTTTCTAGGCCTTTGTCAGGTGCATAGATTTTCAATAAATTTTCTCATTGTATGAGTTGTGTCTTTACTCTCTTGAGGATTTCCTTTGCCGTGCAGAAGCTCTGTAACTTGATAAGGTCTTACTGGTCCTTATTAGGTTTCATTGCCTTTGCGTTTGAGGACTTGGTCGTGATCTCTTTTCCAGAGCCCATGTCCGGAAGAGTGTTTCCTAGGTTTTCCTGGAAGACTTCTGTAGTCTGGGCTCCTCCATTCATTGTGATGGGTAGGGGTTCAGCTTCATCCTTTGGCATGTGGGTAGCCGGTTTTCCCAGGACCATTCTTCCAAGAGGGTGTCCATTCCCTGTGATGCTTTTTTTAAGATTAGGTTATGTTTTCAGCTTTGTCAGAGAAGTTTTGGTTTTAGGTCAGCAGTTTTATTTCTGGGGTCCCTGTTCTGATTCATCGGTTTGTGTGTCTGTTTCTTGTACCAGTACCATACTGTCTGGTTGCTGTAGCCTTGTAGTAACGTTGGAAGCCTAGCAGTGTGTTGCCTTGGGCTTTTCGCGCTTTGCTTGGGGCTACTTTGTTTATCTGGGCTCTTTTTAGCTTCCGTAGGTGTCTCAGTACTGTCTTTTTCTAAGTCTGTGAAAAATGATGCTGATGGTTTGATAGGCATAGCCTTGAATCTGTCGATGGCTTTGGGTATTGCGGACATCTTCAGAATATGGATTTTCTTTTTGGTCTGCGTCTCCTTTGATTTCTTTCGGTAGCGTTTTGTAGATTTTTGTGTGGATATCTCTCAGCTCTTCAGTTAGTTGTGTTCTGAGGTTTCGTAGTGTGTGTGGGTGTTGTGAATGAGGTTGTGTTTTTGATGCTGTTTCCAGGCTATCTTTGGTTGGTGTATAGACATGCAATTGACTACTGAGTGTTGGTTCTGTATCTCAAGTCTTTAATGAAGCTGGCTATCAGTGCTAGAAGTTCTTTGATAGAAGAATCTTGAGGGTATTCTAGGTATGGAGTCATATTATCTGTGGAGAAAATATTTAACTTCCTCCTTCCTTACTTCTTCCTCTTGCCTGATTGCTCTGGCGATGATTTCCAGTACGACGTAGACTTAGAACACTCAGGATACTGACGGTGGAAGAAGCATACGCTTCTTTCCACCAACCCTTTCTCTCAAGTTAGACTTTGAGGTGGCAAGCAGCTGGACCTGGGTCTGGCATGGTTTCTTCGGATTACAACTCAGTAACCACCCTTAATCTCTATGTAGCAGTCATCCAGTTCTCCAGCATTGAGTATGTATGTGTTGGACAATCCACTCAATTCTGACCTTAGCTAAGCAGAGTTAGGCTCAGGCTGTGCAGGCGAAGGACTTTGTCCTGCAGGTCTGCCAGGAGCAAATAACGTCCTCTGCTTTCTACAGACATGTAGATGCACGCATTATGGGATAGGGGCCTCATCGCTTGGTGCTTGTCACATACATGTGGTTACTTAGGTGGTGCTGGTTAAATTGCAGCAAAGACCATCACAGATTACATAAGAACTCTCAGT
>NW_007236084.1:0-5233 GCF_000164805.1 Carlito syrichta | reverse complement strand
TGAACGATTGGCTTCACTTGTTGAAAAGAACTTCAATCCACAAACATTTCCAAGTACAAAAATGTATTCAAAAGGGATCATATCATCAAAGGTAACAGGTAAAACGGTACAATTCTCAGGAGCTAGAAAGGGAGCGTATGAGCAGGACTTGAGAAATATTCTTTGCATCGGGGAAAGAGCAGGATTGAGATACAAGAAGAGAGACGAATTAACTGGATGTAATCCAGTTGCAAGGTGTGCGGCATTTCAAGTCTCTTGGGTAGAAGGAAAAGATGAGTCCCAGGTTCCCGTCCTCCCATTTGACCCTGGACTCCTTAGCAGCCTGTATGCCCAGCCGATACCAGGGCTGAGTGTAGGTGAGTGGCCGGTCGCCCTGCTCGTGCCCTATTCTGGCTGAGTTGTCAGGTGGTTCTGGAGACTGGGAGCTTCCTGGTGGCTGCTAGTGGGCCCACAGCAACCCTGGTGCCTCTCTACTGGCAGGGCTCAGCTAGAGACTTGATCGAGCCCCTCTGAACTTGTTCTTGGGTCTTGAGGCGATAGAAAGCGCCCCATCGCTTGCACGAAAGGATGCAGGGCATGCTGCTGGTGGGCCTTGGCTGTGGGCATGGTACTCCACTCTTCCCTGTTGGTGGCCTCCAGGTGTCCAGGTCCCCCACAGAATTTGATTTTCCAAGGCCCAGGAGAAGCCGAGGGCTGGAGGGTGGCCTATCAGGGGTTGTCCTGGCGTCGTCCAAGGCGAGCTGGTCTCCGCCTGCCAAGGTGAAGGTAATGCAGGTGCTGCTACGCACTTGTATTGACTCCGGATCTGCCTCTGGGTGATGAAGAGACTGGGCACGGTCTGCTGTGGAGGGCCCGCTGGAGTGGCAGGGCTGTGCCTGTGCTGTGGTCTTGAGCGTTTTGACAGAAGCCGTGGGAGGCTCGGGGTCAGAGTAGGTCTTCCGGAGGCAGCAAGGAAAACACCACAGTCTCGGGGTGTCCATTTCTGTGGGGAGCGTGGACATGGAGTCAAGGGAGGAAACTCAAGTCTCTCTGGGGTCTGTCGTAAGGTCCAGGGGCCCCCAGAGAGCAGACTTGTGCCTTGGGAATGGCAGAAGCCTGTCGTACTGATGGGCTGTGGCCTCAGGAAAGCCCAGCCAGGCAAGGGTGTGACAGGATCAGGCTCTTTTCTCTACTGAGGGCCATCCTTGTGGGCTGCTGGGGTAGAACACCCTGGTAGGCCAGGGTGGGCCATCCCATCCCCCTCAGGGACCGTCTCCATACCTGAGAAGTCACACCGATGCCTGGGTGCTTGGGACACGCGCCGAGGCGTGGCTATAAGAAAAGGAGACGTGGTCAGCCTCTGCACCAACGGCGTGCGAGCCCTGCTGAGGCACACAGATGTGGGTCCCTGGAGTCCTCCAGGTCCCTGTATAACCCACTTGTCTAACATGAAGGACCCTTTTGCCAGCCACTGATCCTATAGCGAAGGGTTTATACAGGCCTGAAATCGAGTACTTCTTTTCCGGGTCCATAATGGCAGGAAGCTTCCCGCCTCATCTCATGCACTCATCCAAGGGCTGTGCGTCCTGCCTATAGCCCTGGGTCAGAACTCTGGCAGATGTGACTGGAGCAGTTGCCCTGTTTCATTGCCATCTCCCCCGGGTCCTTCCGTTAGGTGAGTGCGAGCCCCTCACACTGGGTTCCTCTCCCACAGGGTCACTGCTCCATGCCAGGACTGGGCCATCTCTTGCTCGGCTACATCCTTTGAACCCGCCTCTGAGCCGGGCGTCCCCGCTACGCCACGGCCTCGGTTCCTTTCTGGATGTGTGACACAGAGTGTCAATATTCGCTGGGTTGAGTGATATCATCCTCCAGCTTTGCATTGGTGCTCTGGACTGTGGGTGCTTCCAGTCAGGGTACAGCTGAATCTGAGGACCCTTTGCCTCCATAGCCCTGCAGGAACTTCCAAGGACAGGGGCTTGAGAAGTGTTAACGAGGCTAAGAGGGCCTGGCAAGGGTCCTGTTCACATCCCTGCCCTGTTTCTGAGGCACGTCGTGTAACTCGACGTGGGCACCTGATCTGGGGCCCCGGTGGGCTGGTTTCAGAAGCTTGTAGGATAGAGGAGGATGAGGAGGGAATTGAGGATGGTCAAAAAGAAGGACTGGGGAGGGTGTCAGAACACCCCCACTCCTTCCAGGCCGAGATGGTGCCTGGGGAGGGAACAGGTTCTAGGGCTCACCTGGGGATGGCAGGTCCCAGCGCTTCCTCCTCAGGTGCTTCAGGGACACCTGGAGCTGTCTGATGACAGCGTCCTCTTGGAGGGTCCAGTCCTGGGGGAGTTCGTCCTGAAGGAAGTCCCACAGGTGGACCAAGGACAGCTTCTGGAGGCGCTCTAGGGATAGGGTGGCATCAGGCTAGGAGAGTCTCCTGGGAGGGTTGGTGTTTGTACATTGTTCCCTCCTGGACTCCTCCTCCTACTGGGTGGTGCCGGGTCCTTCTCTGCCCCCCTCCCCCCGTGTGAGAGCGGTGCACAGCACCCCTGCTAGGGGACACGGGCAGGGAAGTGTCCCCATTTTCCTTCTCTCGTTGGGAGTAGACTGGGTGTCTGCGAGTGCTCACGGGAACCCGGGCAGCCCCTAGGCCTGTCCTGGCCTGTCCTGGCCTGGCCTCCTTCCAGGCCGAAGCAGAGGGTTCTGTGGGCAGTGTGGGCTCTCCTCGTAAGTCCGAGTCTTTCCTACATTTTTTGTTTCTGTTTCTCGGGCCCCACAGGCACACCGGAACTTACTTCTGTGGATCTTCAAGACTGTGTATGCCATGGCCGTGAGCGCACGCTGGCCTTCTAGTAGGTATATGTCCCACAGCCTCAGTGTGAGCCCAAAAGGAATCTGTGGGAACAGCAGGTATGGAGGACCTGACCTTTCCGGGCTGGGGCCGGGGAACTGAGCAGGGTCATCTAGGGCTTCCATTTGGGGTGCCTGGAGGAGCACGTGTACCTAACCAGAGCCTCCCGTGAGCCTGGGTCAGCCAAGATTGAGCTGCTGCTCTTGGCATGTGGCCAGAAGTGTGACTCCGGGCAGGGATGTGGGTTCTGGGCAAAGCAACTACCCGAGGACTTGAGGTTTCCCTGGCATCTCCCACGATTGCCGCCTCCCGGTATGCCCTGGCTACTGAGCCTGAAGCCCGGCCCCTGCCGTGGGACACCCCTTCTGGGGCCGGACCCGTCTGTGTTGCCTGTGTTGTACATTGTTCCCTCCTGGACTCCTCCTACTGGGTGGTGCCGGGTCCTTCTCTGGCCACCCCGTGTGACAGCCTGAGGTTAGGGATGTAGCTGGGTTCTCCTTGGAGAGCCAGGCCCTGTGGAACGGGGCGGCCCCGACCGAAGGTCTGCCTGGCCCTCTTTACCTCACCGACGAAGGTCTTCATAAACCAGTGCCGGTTGAACATCCCAAGGCACAAGCCTTCATTCTCCTGATGGAAAGAACACGTGTGCTCAGGGGTGTCCGGGCCGCCATGTAAACCTCTCCGTTAGAGGCCCCTCTTCAGACCCTTCCCCAGAGGGAGGAGCAGGAAGGGCTGAGGCTCTCCCCAGTTTGCGGCTCCATGGATGCCCACTTGGCACACTTCCTTTAGCTGTGCACAGCTGGAGCTCGGCCGTGTCCCAGGGCCACTGTCCCCTCCAGTGAACCCCGAGGAAACCATACTCTCTATGCCCGGAGAAACCCACATTGTACACCGTCAGACTAAGCCTGCACTCGGCCTCTCACCAGATCGACCTGGAGCTTGGGCCTTGCCTCTCACTGACCCTTGGGAACAGGGCCTCTGGAGAAGAGCTGAGGAGACTGTCCACTCACCAAGTGGGTCATGAGATCAGGGAAGGCTTTCCTCAAAATGTGCTCCTGGTGTTCTTGAAGCCTCAGGACGCTGGGATAGCCTGCTGTGTAAAATCCTGAGAAGCCCCCAGCACCCAAGGCATTGTCAGAGCCTGCTCTTGGAACGTGAGGCTGGCACCCAGAAGAGCAGGGCAGTGGCAGTGTCCCCCAGACGGCAAGCCTTCCCACACCCTCGTCCAGCGCGCCTAGCATGTGGCCTTAATCTTGGGAAAAGGGGCAACCCTGCAGCCAATCGGGAAGCGGAGCCTGTTGGTGTGTGTGATTTGTTTCCAGAGGACAGGCCTGCATGAGGCCACGAAGGGGGGCTGCAGCATTGGGGACTGCCGGGGTGACGGAGATGGGAGCAGTGGGCTTCCAGATGCCTCCCGGAGATGGAGTCAGGCCGGGTGACAAGGGATGGGGGAGATGCCACCTTTGGAGTTGGTTCGGGTTAGGGATTGGAGGGTGCCTGGAAGGGAGGCCAGCTGGGAGGCAGATGTCTCAGTCGATAGGTAGGGGCCACAGGGCCTCCTCAGAGAGGCTGCAGTCCCCTTGGCCAATGGGATGATGACAGGCATGTGACTCTGGGAGGGAGGGGACCCCATCCAGCTCACACTCCTGAGATCGCCTCGGCAGGGCAGGTCCTGGAGGTGTCAGATCAGTTGGGGACAGCAAGGCCTTGCCTAAGAGTCAGGAGAGCCCAGACCGTCTGGCCATCCCTTGGCCTGACGGCTAGGTACCCCACGGAGGGCTGTGCACGTACCGTGCATGGCGTACTTGTCATCCGCCATGAGCCGCACCAGTGCCCAAAAGGCGTCTTCCTCTCTCAAGTGCATCAGGAGCATGGCCGTTACGTGGCTCATGCCCCCACAGTAGCCGACCTCCTGCAAAAGCCACGCCACGTGAGGTATCACCTGGGAGGGCTGAGGCCACCTAGGAGACTCCCTGGGAGGTCTAATGTCATATCATGAGAATGAGGGCCCCGGGAACGGCAGAGGTCTGCTCAGAGGTCAGAGGTCATTGGGTAGGCCTGCCACACACCGAAAAAATTGGGTGTTCAGCCTGGGCACCCCTCACCTGACATTGCATCAGGACTGAGCGGGTCAAACCTGTGTCACTTTCCAAGGAGTCTGGAGAGACTCCTTCAGCCTCCAAGCTGGTGATGCCAGCGGGGGCAGGGGTGAGGACGGTTGAGGCCCCCGGGTGTCAGGCAAAGGAGGGCACCGTGTCAGGCTCAGGACTGTACAAATGGATTTGACCCCACTGAGGGTCAGCCGCGGGCACTGACTGCCACACCCGGGGCCCCCAGGCAGCACATGGGGTGTGCCGGGCAGGGGAGAATTTGTAGGTCTAGCGCCTGTGGGGGCAGCTGCCCCTCTGTGGA
>NW_007236083.1:0-720 GCF_000164805.1 Carlito syrichta | reverse complement strand
GGGAGCAATGAGGTCTCACTACTGGCCAGGAGGATCTGAACTCAGGGGTCCAGCAGTCTCCCATCTTGGCCTCCCCAAACACAGCCCAATTGTCTGCTGATCCACCATCATTTGGGAGCTCTAGGTCCAAGGCTGAGGCCTCCTTCCCAAATGATTTCGGTCTGTTCATGATGATCCCAACTCCATACACGAATGGATACTCTTCTTCTCTTTCCTTTTTTTGAGTCTGAAATTCACTTTGTTGCCCAGGGTGGAGGGCAGTGTCTTGCTCAGAGCAACCACAGACTTGGCCCACCAGGCCATAGCGAGTCTTTCCCCCAATCCTTCCAGGGAGCCATAACGACAGGCACATGCCAATGTGTCTGGATCATTTGGGAAGGAGGGTAGAGATGAGGTTTCGCCAAGTTGCTGAGGCATGTCTCGGACCCATGGGCTGGGACCGTCTGCTGGCCTCGGCCTCCCAAAGTGCTGGGATGATGAGGTTGAGCTCCCGAGGTCAGCCTCGATCCTTCATCAAAAATAAACCAGAAGACTGGCCACGGCGTTCCAGGCCTGGAATCCCAGCGCTCTGTGAGGCTGATGCAGGAGGATGGCTAGAACCCAGGAGCTCAAGGACAGGTTGGGCCACACAGGGAAACTCCGTCTCCACACCCATCCAAACAGGTGATCTGGGCTCATGGTGCCCATCATCTTTGCCATTCGAGAGGCTGAGGTAGGGGG
>NW_007236082.1:0-2519 GCF_000164805.1 Carlito syrichta | reverse complement strand
CTCAGCCTCTCAAACTTCTGTGATCACAGGCTTTCAATTTTGTCGACATCCTGGTCTTCCTGCCTAGTCTTGAACTCTGGGCCTGAGACAATCCTCCTGCTGAGGCCTGCTCTCACCCAAGGTTTTCTGGCTTTGTATTGGGGTCAAGGTTGGGGCTTGCTATGGTGTCAAGCCTGGTCTCATCTCCCAGGCTCTGGCCATTTTCCCATCTCAGTCTGCCTGAGTGCCAAGGAGACAGGCATGAGATTCCCTGCTGCCCCCCTCCCGATGGTTTGAAGTCACACCCTCCTTTACCCAAGATGGCCCCTGGGAGGAGTGAGTGGGTCCATCATGGGGATCAAGGCGGTGGAGGGGTGTGCACCCCAGCAGAGACATGCCCCTGAACCAGTTGTGCCCCAGGGGCAGGCTCAGTGGTCTGCTCCGGGTGCTCTCTACAGGTTCCCGGGTGATCTGAAGCATATGGGACTCATTGTGTGGGCCCGAGAATTGTGTGAAGGACTGGCAGGGAGCACATGCCTGTACCCACAGTGCTTTTGGAAGCTGAGGTGAGAGGATGACCTTAGCCCCCGGGTTTGAGACCAGTCCGGGAACTTTGGTGAGACCTCATTTCTACAAAATGAGCCAAGCGTGGTGGTGCACACCAGTCGTTCCAGCCACTCATGAGGCAGCGGCGGGAGTATCACTGGAGCCCTGCTGGTGGAGGCCACATTGGCCATTATCGTTCCCCTGCGCTCCATGTTGGGCAACAGTTTGGGACTCAGAATCAGAATAATAATATCAACCACCATCACCACAACCATAGGCCGGCCTCAGTGGCTCAGAATGGCATCCTGGCCCTTCAGAGATCGAGGCAAGTGGATGGCAAGAGTCTGCAGGTTCAAGACCAGCCCGAGACACTGGCCAGACCTCGTCTCAGTCATCAAAGGTAAATCCAAAGATTAGCTTGACGAGGCCCAGGCGAGTGGACGGCCTGAGCATGCAGTTTCGACACCAGCCTGGAACACGGGGCGAGACCTCATCTCAGTCATGAAAAATAAATTCAAAGATTAGTCGGGTGTGGTGGTGCAGTCCTGTGGTTCCAACCACTCGGTGGGCCAAGTCGGAAGAATTACCTGAGCCCGGCAGGTGGAGTCTGTGGTGGCCGCGAGCATGCCTCTGCACTCCGGACTGGGCAACAGAGGAGGATTCTGACTCCAAATGATAATCACCTCCACCACCACCACCACCACCCCTGGCACACAGCATGAGGAGTCACCCTCAGGGATGGGACAGGAAAGGACACTCTTTGCCCTGTCATTCGGGGGGTTTCAAAAGTGGCCACTGGGCATGTCCCTCCTGTGCCTTCAGGCACTCACCCCAGAAGGCCTGCCTCCACCGTCCATGCTCATGACCAACAGCAAAGATGTGTGTGAGCTCATGAAACAGATGTCCTCGAGCTACGGCAGCTGTTGGGCACAGGACAATAAAGGTGGTCTGGCAATGCTGTGGCCAGCCCTCGTTCTGGTCATTCTGTCTGCCACCTTCAGATAGGGAAGACCCCTTCCTCTCCCGATCAATTCATTGTTCACTGCCCACGTGGACCATTCCCTGGGGAGACCTGGATGCCTGTCCTGATGCAGGTCGAAGGCATCTTTCTTTGTCACTAAAGTCTCCATCCGACGGGTTGGGGTGTGGCAGTACAATCGTGGCTCCCAGGGTCTAGACTTGAGGGACTCAGGCTGTTTTTCTGCCTTGGTCCCTGAGCAGACAGGACTCCAGGGGCCAACATGCCTGACTCGTTTTGGGGGACCTCTAGCCGAGATGAGGTTTGGCCACTTTGCCCAGGTTAGTCTCCAAACCCTGGGCTTAGGCAGCCTCCTGCATCAGTCTCCCAGGGCGTGTGGCTGAAAGCCATTAGCCACGGTGCCCGGCCTGGACTCACATGTTCTGTCAGTGAGAGTGATGCAAAGGAATACCCTGGGATGGAGCCACCGCATCTGGTATATCCGGGGCCACGAGCAGGCCACCTGTGACTCCAGTGTTTGCCTTCCGGGGAGCAACGAGGTCTCGTTACGTGTCCCAGGTTGGTATCAAACACCCAGCATCCAGTGGTCCCCCACCTCGGTCTCCCAAAGCCACAACCCAAATGTCTGCCGATACACTGTGTTTTGGGAACTCTAGGCCCAAGCCTGGGACCTCCTTCCCAAAAGATCTTTGTCTGTTCACGATGATCCCAACTCCATAGACAAGTGGATGCTTTTCCTTTTTTTCTTCTTTTCCTTTTTTTTCTTTGAGTAGGACTCTCACTCCATTGTCCATGCTGGAGGGCAGTGGCTCTCTGCTGGCCCCTGAGGCCTCAGCCCACAGGGTTCCAGCAAGATTTCCCTTTTGAGAATCTGGAAAGACAGCCACACGCCAGCATACCTGGTTCATTTGTGATGGAGAGTAGAGATGAGGAAATGGCGAGTTGTCTGAGTGTTTCTTGGCCCACAGGCTTGGGATGGCCGTTGACCTTGGCCTACAAAAGCAATGGCATGATG
>NW_007236081.1:0-427 GCF_000164805.1 Carlito syrichta | reverse complement strand
TTTTTGACAGCATCCAGGGACATGAGGAAGACCTCTTCTCGACCATCAAAAATAAATCCAAAGATTAGCCAGGCATGGTGGTATAGTCCTGTGGTTCCAGCCACTTGGGGAGCCAAGGCTGGAGGATCACCAAGTCAGGCAAGCGGAGTCCAAAGTTGTGAGCATGTCCCTGTGCTCTGGCCTGAAAGACTGAGCAGGATACCGACTCCAAATAATAATAATCACCATCGCCACAACCACCACCACCCCTGACACTTAGAGTGAGGAATCACCTTCAGGGATGGGAGAGGAAAAGGCACTTTCTAGCCTGTCATACACAGGAGGTTTCAAAGGTGGCCATCAGGCATGTCTGTCCAGTGTCTTCGGTCACTCACCCCAGAAGGCCACCCTCCACCCTCCACACTCACGCCGCATGGGAAAGACACAT
>NW_007236080.1:0-839 GCF_000164805.1 Carlito syrichta | reverse complement strand
TTAATATGTACATCGTGTCACATAATAACCCTCCCTTTTTATGGTGAGAAGACATAAAATGACTCTTTTAACAGATTTTAAATATATAATGTGTTCTTATCGTCTACAGTCACCGAGCTATACATTAGGTTTCCAGAACTTATTTCTCATAACTGTAAGTTTATACCTCGAGAGCATCACCGTTATCCTCATCACCCAGCCCCTTGTAGTTGTCATTCCACTTTTTTTGTGTGTCTGTGAGTTTAACTGTTCTAGATTTATCATTTTAGTGAGATTATGTGATATTTGTCTTTCTTTCTTTTTTTTTTTTTCTTTCTTTGAGTTGGAGTCTCACTCTGTCACCCAGACTGGAGTGCAGTGGCCGCTCCCGGCCACCGCAGCCTCGATCTGCTGGGCTCCGGCGATCCTTCGCCTCAGGCTTGCAAGTAGCCGGAATTACAGGCATGCGCTACCACGCCTGGCTGATTTTTTTGATTTATTGTAGAGATGAGGTCTCACTGGCCAGGCGGGTCTCAAACACACGGGCTCAGGAAATCCACTCACCTCAGCATCCCAAAGGCGTGGGATTACAGGCTGAGCCACCGAGCCTGGCATATTTGTCTTTCAAAGTCTGGCATAACATCCTTCAGTTTCATCTATGTTGTCAAAAATGACAGGATTTCCCTTAAAAAAAAAAAAAATTTAACCTGGTGTTACATTTGTTGATACATACCACATTTTGTTATTCCTGTATACATTCTTAGGTTTTCTTTTCACATGTTTGTTATTATGAATAATGCTACAATTTACATGGGATTTGAAATATCTCTGCAAGATCTTGATTTCAGGTCTAATGAATT
>NW_007236079.1:0-2619 GCF_000164805.1 Carlito syrichta | reverse complement strand
TCCAGTATGGGCAACAGAGTGAGACTCCAACTCAGTATATATACATATATATTTCATGAAAGAAATCTAAAGTAATGTTTTCATGTTGTTAAAATGAAAAGACAGTATTCTAAGCTAAAAAGTATGTAATATTTATTATTTTATTTTAGAGTTGTGGAGTACATGTGAATATTTACTACATAAATAAATTATGGCAGGTGAGGTATGGGCTTCTATCAAGCTCTCTCTCCCCTGATAGTGGATCTGTTACCCAGTGAGTAGTTGTGTGCCCATCGTTTGTCCTTCTTTCCTCTTTAAACAGTGTCCAGAGTCTGTACTTCCCACCTTGTGCTCATGGGAAAAGTGATCAGGGAAAAGCATAAAGTTGAATATGTTATTCCTGTTGTATTTCTTCTTATGATTTTGAAGAACAAAAACAGATCACACTCAAATGGTTGAGACACAAAGAGATTTATTGGAAGATAAACTAATAATCTAATAGAAAGGTGAAGAAATATTTCAGATTGAACATCAGGGAATGACTCTCAGAACCACATTGCAAATTGACTCAGGGGGAGAGACACGACCAGAAAATAGAAAAAACTGAATAAGGAACATACTTTCATAACCACTTTTTTTTCTTGCAAGTGGCAGTCTCACTCTGTCACCCAGGCTGGAGGGAAGTGTCATGCTCTCTGCCACCACAGCCTCGAACTGCCAGGCTTAGGTGATCCTTATGCCTCAGTCTACCAAGTAGCTGGAACTACAAGCACATGCCACCACACCCAGAAATTTTTTTTTTTAATTTATTGTCGAGATGAGGTCTCACCAAGTTGCCCCGGTTGATCTCAAACCCGTGGACTCAGGGAATCCACTTGCCTCGGCCTTTTAAAGTGCTGAGATTACAAACTGAGCCAGGGAGCCTGGAAACCACTTTCTTTAGGAGTACCCAGTACCTGAGAAACATTAGAACACTGAGTCATTAATGCATTTGTGAGAAATATGTACATAGGCTGTCTCCACAGCCTCTACCATTGGCAAGTTAATGCTGCATTCATTCTAAATAAACAATCTGTTTTATATATGGGACAATTCTGCTCATTGGTACATATCCTAGAGAAAATGTAATACAGGCCCATAAGGGACTATTGTGTGTGGTGTTGGTAACCTATGACAATCTGAGTGTCCAGTATAAGATACAGGGGAAGTAAAGTATGACAGAGGCTGGTCAGAGACTAATATTCCAAAGTTGGGAGCATCAAATGAAATGTGCATATAAAGATCTTAGAGACTTGCAGATAAGTAGAAAATTCTAAATACAATAAGACATATAGCCTGATACTTTAAACACGAATTGAAAATATATGCACACAAACATTAAAGTACATAGTATAAGACTAATTTTATTAGGGAATTTCCAGAGAGAGAGAAAGACAAGGAAAATATATAGATAGACATTGATGGACTTATTAGATAAAAATACATGATAGGGGGACTATTAGGGGTTCTTAAGGGGCTTATGTCATGGTGACAGCTGAGTAATCTCAGGAGAGGCTGTCTACAAGTGGGAGACCTGGGATGCTGGTAGCATGGCTCAGTCCAAGTGTGAAGGCCTCAGAACCAGAGAAGCTGATGGTGGAACTCTCAATCCAAGGTCAAAGGACTGAGAACCTAAGGGCCGTGGTATAAAGTCTTGTAGTCCTAAAAGCTTGGAATTTTGATGTCCAAGGACAAGAAAAAATAGCATATCTCAGATCCAGAAGAGAGAAGTTGCCTTTTTAAAAAAATCAAACCCTTTGATGATTGAATGATGACTGCCCTCTTTGAGAGCAGACCTTCCCCAATATATACAACTCATGTGCTAGTCTCCACTGAGAACATAGTCACAGAAACACCCAGAAATAATACATTACCTGATCTCTAGGTAATCTCAAGGTAATCCTCAATACAGCCAAACTGACATGTAAAAATTACCATAATGATAATTGATAAAAAAAATACACAGCTAAAGTGTGACTATTATCAAAAAAGGATAAAAAAATGTTGTCAAGATTGTGGGGAAAGGAGAACGCTTGCACACTATTGGCGAAAATGTAGACTGATGCAGTCATTATGGAAAATGTTATGGAGATTCTTCAAAAAAATAATAAATAAGTCTACCATATGACTGAGCAATCCATCTCCTGGGTGTAAATTCATTAGACTTGAAATCAAGATCTTGCAGAGGTATTTCAAATCCCATGTAAATTGTAGCATTATTCATAATAACAAACGTGAAAAGAAAACCTAAGAATGTACACAGGAATAACAAAATGTGGTATATATCAACAAATGTAACACCAGTTTTAAATTTTTTTTTTTTTTAAAAGGAAATCCTGTCATTTTTGACAACATAGATGAAACTGAAGGATGTTATGCCAGACTTTGAAAGACATATATGCCGGGTTCGGTGGCTCAGCCTGTAATCCCACACCTTTGGGAGGCTGAGGTGAGTGGATTTCCTGAGCCCGTGGGTTCGAGACCCGCCTGGGCAGTGAGACCTCATCTCTACAATAAAACAAAAAAATCAGCCGGGCGTGGTAGCGCATGCCTGTAATTCCGGCTACTTGGAAGCCTGAGGCGAAGGATCGCCGGAGCCCA
>NW_007236078.1:0-834 GCF_000164805.1 Carlito syrichta | reverse complement strand
CAAATAATGACTTCATGGCAGAGAGGCTCTTATGCATGCAGGTCACAGTCCCAGTACCAAAAGCCACAGGGTCAGTATGCGCTCCCCTACTGGGGTATCTCAGGCTCCTTCCAGGGCATCAGTTGGAGATGGTCATGCTGTGGGCCCAGAGCAAAGCTGGCTTTCTTCCCTTTTGTGGATTCCTCCATATTGCAAGCCTTGGTTTTCCGCAGGTTGCGGGGATGGCCTGTGCTCTAAGAGTTTCCCTGGGCATCTCTCTATCCCCCTGCCTAGGTGCTGGCATCTCCTGGCTGATGGGAAACCCATCGGACCTCTTTGATGGTAGAGCCTGGCTCTGTTGATGTGACTGGAGCTCCTTCATCATTTTAGCCATTCATTCCTGCGCTTCTGAGTCTCGATAGCATTTTTGGCTCCTCTCAACTCCAGCAGCGGTTCCGTGCTTGGTGGACGCCCAGCTGAGCAGACTTGAAAGCACTGGAGTCCACTCTCCCAAAGAATTTAGGGTAATGGCAGGAGTGGCGACTAAGCCCAGTAAAGTTTTCAAGAACCCAAGCCCAGGCCTGCTCTTTGTTCAGGTTCGGTGGCATGCCGGGCTCCAGACATGACTGCCTCCACTATCACTCTTCCAAAACTGATGAGTGGAATTCCATAGCTTCAGCCTCCTAGTCCAGACCAGACTAAGCCAAATAGCTTGAAAAAGGGCATATGATCCAGTTCATTGCTGACCGCCTTTTTATAGAGCATTGTGTCTTGTATAGGAAGTGGCATACCAAAATCTATCAGTGGGGATTCCCACTCATTATCCATGCAAATTGCTTCAGATGCTGATAGGAT
>NW_007236077.1:0-2014 GCF_000164805.1 Carlito syrichta | reverse complement strand
CTCAGCCTCTCAAACTTCTGTGATCACAGGCTTTCAATTTTGTCGACATCCTGGTCTTCCTGCCTAGTCTTGAACTCTGGGCCTGAGACAATCCTCCTGCTGAGGCCTGCTCTCACCCAAGGTTTTCTGGCTTTGTATTGGGGTCAAGGTTGGGGCTTGCTATGGTGTCAAGCCTGGTCTCATCTCCCAGGCTCTGGCCATTTTCCCATCTCAGTCTGCCTGAGTGCCAAGGAGACAGGCATGAGATTCCCTGCTGCCCCCCTCCCGATGGTTTGAAGTCACACCCTCCTTTACCCAAGATGGCCCCTGGGAGGAGTGAGTGGGTCCATCATGGGGATCAAGGCGGTGGAGGGGTGTGCACCCCAGCAGAGACATGCCCCTGAACCAGTTGTGCCCCAGGGGCAGGCTCAGTGGTCTGCTCCGGGTGCTCTCTACAGGTTCCCGGGTGATCTGAAGCATATGGGCCTCATTGTGTGGGCCCGAGAATTGTGTGAAGGACTGGCAGGGAGCACATGCCTGTACCCACAGTGCTTTTGGAAGCTGAGGTGAGAGGATGACCTTAGCCCCCGGGTTTGAGACCAGTCCGGGAACTTTGGTGAGACCTCATTTCTACAAAATGAGCCAAGCGTGGTGGTGCACACCAGTCGTTCCAGCCACTCATGAGGCAGCGGCGGGAGTATCACTGGAGCCCTGCTGGTGGAGGCCACATTGGCCATTATCGTTCCCCTGCGCTCCATGTTGGGCAACAGTTTGGGACTCAGAATCAGAATAATAATATCAACCACCATCACCACAACCATAGGCCGGCCTCAGTGGCTCAGAATGGCATCCTGGCCCTTCAGAGATCGAGGCAAGTGGATGGCAAGAGTCTGCAGGTTCAAGACCAGCCCGAGACACTGGCCAGACCTCGTCTCAGTCATCAAAGGTAAATCCAAAGATTAGCTTGACGAGGCCCAGGCGAGTGGACGGCCTGAGCATGCAGTTTCGACACCAGCCTGGAACACGGGGCGAGACCTCATCTCAGTCATGAAAAATAAATTCAAAGATTAGTCGGGTGTGGTGGTGCAGTCCTGTGGTTCCAACCACTCGGTGGGCCAAGTCGGAAGAATTACCTGAGCCCGGCAGGTGGAGTCTGTGGTGGCCGCGAGCATGCCTCTGCACTCCGGACTGGGCAACAGAGGAGGATTCTGACTCCAAATGATAAACACCTCCACCACCACCACCACCACCCCTGGCACACAGCATGAGGAGTCACCCTCAGGGATGGGACAGGAAAGGACACTCTTTGCCCTGTCATTCGGGGGGTTTCAAAAGTGGCCACTGGGCATGTCCCTCCTGTGCCTTCAGGCACTCACCCCAGAAGGCCTGCTTCCACTGTCCATGCTCATGACCAACAGCAAAGATGTGTGTGAGCTCATGAAACAGATGTCCTCGAGCTACGGCAGCTGTTGGGCACAGGACAATAAAGGTGGTCTGGCAATGCTGTGGCCAGCCCTCGTTCTGGTCATTCTGTCTGCCACCTTCAGATAGGGAAGACCCCTTCCTCTCCCGATCAATTCATTGTTCACTGCCCACGTGGACCATTCCCTGGGGAGACCTGGATGCCTGTCCTGATGCAGGTCGAAGGCATCTTTCTTTGTCACTGAAGTCTCCATCCGACGGGTTGGGGTGTGGCAGTACAATCGTGGCTCCCGGGGTCTAGACTTGAGGGACTCAGGCTGTTTTTCCGCCTTGGTCCCTGAGCAGACAGGACTCCAGGGGCCAACATGCCTGACTCGTTTTGGGGGACCTCTAGCCGAGATGAGGTTTGGCCACTTTGCCCAGGCTAGTCTCCAAACCCTGGGCTCAGGCAGCCTCCTGCATCAGTCTCCCAGGGCGTGTGGCTGAAAGCCATTAGCCACGGTGCCCGGCCTGGACTCACACGTTCTGTCAGTGAGAGTGATGCAAAGGAATACCCTGGGATGGAGCCACCGCATCTGGTGTATCCGGGGCCACGAGCAGGCCACCTGTGACT
>NW_007236076.1:0-687 GCF_000164805.1 Carlito syrichta | reverse complement strand
TCTCCCCTCGTATCAATAGCTGCAAGAACATACAGGAGCCTCGCAACTTTCACACCAAAGGGTGGCAGCCATTGGGGTGGTTGGGTCTTTTGGGTGCCTAGCATGGGGACCCTCATATGAGGGGGGCATGGGGGAAGGACTTATTGAAGAAGGTTTGCAGGAGAACGGAATTCTTTTTTTAACTTACATTTTCTTTCTCTCTTTCTTTCTTTCTTTCTTTCTTTCTTTCTTTCTTTCTTTCTTTCTTTCTTTCTTTCTTTCTTTCTTTCTTTCTTTCTTTCTTCCAGACTTCCAATCTTTCTTCCTTCCTTCCTTTCATTCTTTCTTGCTTTTTTTCTTACTTTATTTTCTTTCTTTTCCTTTCTTTCCTCACTATTTTGTCCAGGCTGCTCTGAAACTGCCCAAATCAGAATATCCTCTCAGCCTTTGCTTCCCAAACTACTGGGATCAAAGGCTTTCCATTTGGTCGACTTCCTGGTCCTCCTGCCTGGTCTTGAACCCTGGGTCAGATGTGATCCTCCCACCAGGTCTGCCCTCACCCAAGGTTTTCTGGTTTTGCTTGGGATCAAGGAGGGAGCTTGCTATGGTGTCCAACCTGATCTCTAGCTCCGGGGCTCCAGCCATCTTCCCATCTCATCCTCCCAGTGTGCCGAGGAGAAAGGCATGAGTTGTCAGGCCGTCTCTGCT
>NW_007236075.1:0-390 GCF_000164805.1 Carlito syrichta | reverse complement strand
GGCCATCAAGCATAAATCTAAAGAATAACTGGGCATGGTGGGGCAGGCCTGTCATTCTAGCCACTCTAGGGACCGAGGTAGAAGGATCACTGAGCCTGGTATGTGGAGTCCATAGTGGCCATGACTATGCCCCTGTGCTACGGCATGAGCAATAGAGTGGGATTCCAAATCCAAATAATAATCACCACCACCACCACCACCACCAGACACCCAATGCGAGGAGTCACCCTTAGGGATAGGAGAGTAAAAAGGCATTTCCTGGCCTGTCATTCATGGGAGGTTTCAAAGGGGTCAGTTGGGCATGTCAGTCCCAAGCCTTTGGCTAACTGTCCCCAGAAGGCCTGCTTCCACCCTCCACATTTGTGTTGCACAGGAAAGACGTGTTTGAGC
>NW_007236074.1:0-717 GCF_000164805.1 Carlito syrichta | reverse complement strand
TCCCCAGGGTGGACCCAATGCTTCCCCCAGGGGCTGCCTTGGGAAAAGGGAGGACTTGACTCTCAAACCTCTGGTGGGGTGAGGATGGACAGGCAACTCAAGCCTGACTCCTCAGCACATGGGGAGGCCAAAACATGAAGATGGATGGAACCCGGGACCTCGAGACAAGGCTGGGCACCATAGCAAGTGTGCACCTCAACCACAAGCAAAACCCAGAAATACTTGGGTGAGGGCAGTCCTCAGCAGGAGGATTGCCTCCAGCCCAGAGTTCATCACAACGTAGGAACACCAGGATGTCTACCAAGTGGAAAGCTATTATTGCAGCAATTTGGGAGGCACAGACTGAAAGGATGGCCCGAGTTGGGCAGTTTGAGGTCTGCCTGGGAAACTGAGTGAGTAGAGAAAAGAAAGAAAAAAAGACAAAAAGAAATGAAGGAAGGAAGGCAGGAAGGAATAAGAAAGGAAAGAAAGAAGGAAAGAAAGAAGGAAAGAAAAAAGAAAGAAAGAAAGAAAGAAAGAAAGAAAGAAAGAAAGAAAGAAAGAAAGAAAGAAAGAAAGAAAAATCCATTCTCCTGTAAACCTGCCCTCAGGCATTCCGCTCTGTCCCCCTCATGTGTGGGTACCCCAAGCTTGGCAAATACTGCCCCAACGCCACCAATGGCTGACCCTTTGGAGCAGGAGTTCCCGAGGCTCCAGGCCGGGATCCTGTCAGCTCTC
>NW_007236073.1:0-598 GCF_000164805.1 Carlito syrichta | reverse complement strand
CCAGACACCTAGCTAGCCAGCCGGTGAACCAGCTGACTGAACTAGCTGACAAAAGTAGATAGCCATCTGGCTAGCCAGCTGGTTTAACTAGCTAGTCACCAAGCTAGCCAGCTGGCAAGCTAGCTCTCTTAACTAGCTGACTTAACCAGTTAGCATGCAGGCTAGACAGCTGACTTAATTAGTTAGCTACCTACCTAGCCAGGGGCAATCCAGTTGACTTAACTTGCTGAAGTAAGAAAAATAGACAGTTGGCTAGCCAGCTGACTTAACTAGCTGGCTACCTAGCTAGCCAATTGGCTACCCATTTGAATTAATAAGCTAACTTAGCCAGCTAAGCAGCTGGCTAGCCAGCTGACTCAACTAGGTGACTTAAATCGTTACCCAGCTGGCTGGTCAGCTGACTAAACTAGCTGACATAAAGAAGTAGCCAGCTGGCTAGCCAGCAGACTTATCTAACTAGCTATCCTGCTGGGCAGCTGGCTGGCCAGCTGACTTAACTAACTGATGTAACTAGCTAGGCTGCTGACTTATCTAGCTGAGTTAACTAGGTAGCTATCTACCAAGCAAGCTGACATAACAAGCTATTTAACTAGCTAGC
>NW_007236072.1:0-853 GCF_000164805.1 Carlito syrichta | reverse complement strand
TTAGGTAACTTGCTACTTAAGTCAGCTGTGTAGTCAGCTGGCTAGCTAGTTAAGTCACCTTTTAAATTCACCTAGCTAGCCAGCTGGCTAGCTATATAGCAAGTTAGTTAATTCAGCTGTCTGGCAAGTAGGCCAGCTATTTAAGTCAGCTAGATAAGTCAACTGGCTTTCCAGCTGTCCAGCTAATTAAGTCAGGTATTTTACTCAGCTGGCTAACCAGCTGGGTAGCTAGTTATGTCAGCACATTACGTCAGTTGTCAAGTCAGCTGACTCGCTAGTTAAAAACTAGTTAAGTCATATGGGCAGCCATCTGACTAGCTAGATTTTTCAGCTACTTAAGTCAGCTAGGTAGCTAGGAAACTGGATAGTTAAGTCAGTCAGATATGTCAGTGAGCTAGCCAGTTAAGTCACCTAGTTAAGTAAACTAGCTATATGATAGCTAGCTATGTAGCCAGCTAGTTAAATAGCTTGTTATGTCAGCTTGCTTGGTAGATAGCTACCTAGTTAACTCAGCTAGATAAGTCAGCAGCCTAGCTAGTTACATCAGTTAGTTAAGTCAGCTGGCCAGCCAGCTGCCCAGCAGGATAGCTAGTTAGATAAGTCTGCTGGCTAGCAAGCTGGCTACTTCTTTATGTCAGCTAGTTTAGTCAGCTGACCAGCCAGCTGGGTAACGATTTAAGTCACCTAGTTGAGTCAGCTGGCTAGCCAGCCGCTTAGCTGGCTAAGTTAGCTTATTAATTCAAATGGGTAGCCAATTGGCTAGCTAGGTAGCCAGCTAGTTAAGTCAGCTGGCTAGCCAACTGTCTATTTTTCTTACTTCAGCAAGTTAAAGTCAACTGGATTGCCCCTGGCT
>NW_007236071.1:0-384 GCF_000164805.1 Carlito syrichta | reverse complement strand
TGAAGCAGGCATGTGGTTCCAATCACTCGGGGGGATGATCACCTGATCCTGGCAGGTGAAGTCCACGGTCCCCATTAATGTGCCCCTGTGCTAAGGTCTGGGTGACAGAGCGGGATTCCGATTCCAAATAATAATATGTCCGGGGAACCTGGGGAACTCCCACACCAAGTTGGGGAATGCCATTTTGGGGTGGTTGGGGTTGAAAGGTGCCGAGCTTGGGGGACCTTCACATGTGGGGGAGGAAGGACTGAGGGCAGGTTTGCAGGAGAATGGATTTCTTTCCTTCTTTTGTTCTTTCCTTCCTTCCTTCCTTCCTTCCTTCCTTTCTTTCTTTCTTTCTTTCTTTCTTTCTTTCTTTCTTTCTTTCTTTCTTTTTCTTTCTTT
>NW_007236070.1:0-467 GCF_000164805.1 Carlito syrichta | reverse complement strand
TTCTCCTCGGCACACTGGGAGGATGAGATGGGAAGATGGCTGGAGCCCCGGAGTTAGAGATCAGGTTGGTCACCGTAGCAAGCTCCCTCCTCAATCCCAAGCAAAACCAGAAAACCTTGGGTGAGGGCAGACCTGGTGGGAGGATCACATCTGACCCAGGGTTCAAGACCAGGCAGGAGGACCAGGACGTCGACCAAATGGAAAGCCTTTGATCCCAGTAGTTTGGGAAGCAAAGGCCGAGAGGATATTCTGATTTCAGCAGTTTCAGAGCAGCCTGGACAAAATAGTGAGGAAAGAAAAGAAAAGAAAGAAAATAAAGTAAGAAAAAAAGCAAGAAAGAATGAAAGGAAGGAAGGAAGAAAGATTGGAAGTCTGGAAGAAAGAAAGAAAGAAGGAAAGAAAGAAAGAAAGAAAGAAAGAAAGAAAGAAAGAAAGAAAGAAAGAAAGAAAGAAAGAAAGAAGAATCC
>NW_007236069.1:0-737 GCF_000164805.1 Carlito syrichta | reverse complement strand
GGGGAGCAGAGACGGCCTGACAATTCATGCCTTTCTCCTCGGCACACTGGGAGGATGAGATGGGAAGATGGCTGGAGCCCTGGAGCTAGAGATCAGGTTGGACACCATAGCAAGCTCCCTCCTTGATCCCAAGCAAAACCCGAAAACCTTGGGTGAGGGCAGACCTGGTGGGAGGATCACATCTGACCCAGGGTTCAAGACCAGGCAGGAGGACCAGGATGTCGACCAAATGGAAAGCCTTTGATCCCAGTAGTTTGGGAAGCAAAGGCCGAGAGGATATTCTGATTTGGGCAGTTTCAGAGCAGCCTGGACAAAATAGTGAGGAAAGAAAAGAAAAGAAAGAAAATAAAGTAAGAAAAAAAGCAAGAAAGAATGAAAGGAAGGAAGGAAGAAAGATTGGAAATCTGGAAGAAAGAAAGAAAGAAAGAAGGAAAGAAAGAAAGAAAGAAAGGAAGAAACAAAGAAAGAAACAAAGAAAGAAACAAAGAAAGAAACAAAGAAAGAAACAAAGAAAGAAACAAAGAAAGAAAGAAAATGTAAGTCAAAAAAGAATTCCATTCTCCTGCAAACCTTCTTCAATAAGTCCTTCCCCCATGCCCCCCTCATATGAGGGTCCCCGTGCTAGGCACCCAAAAGCCCCAACCACCCCAATGGCTGCCACCCTTTGGTGTGGGAGTTGCCGAGGCTCCCTGGCCATGTTCTTGCCAGCTATTGATACGAGGGGAGAATTGTGCACC